>NC_138769.1:739471062-739563562 GCF_965119305.1 Pelophylax lessonae | reverse complement strand
AACTATTCTTCTATGTTTGCAGGGTTACAAGGTTATAATTAGCTGAAAATATATTTTCACCCCTGAGTTATTTGGGTAATAGAAGCAGCTTACATTTGGCAGCGTCATAAAATTACAATTATTCTTTACAGTTATTGGATGAGAGTTTTGCAGGGTTACAGGGTAATAATTAGCTGAATATTTATTTTCACCCCTGAGTTATTAGGGTAATAGGACCAGTTTACATTTGGCAGCGTTATAAAATGACAATAAGTCTTCTAAGTTATGGTTCGCAATGTAACAAGGTTATAATTAGCTGAATATATATATACTGTATATATATATATATATATATATATATATATATATATATATAATCTCACCTTTGGGTTTTTAGGGTAATAGGTTGCAGCTATTCTTCCAAGATATTGGACGATGGTTTGCAGGATTACGAGTTAGTAAGTAGCTGGATGTAAATTTTCACCCCTAAGATATTAGGGTAATAGAAGCAGTTTACATTTGGCAGCGTCATAAAGTTACAATTAATCTTTCCAGTTATTGGACAAGAGTTGTGTAGGGTTACAAGGTAATAATTAGCTGAATATATATTTTCACCCCTGATTTATTAGGGTGATAGGACCAGTTTACATTTGGCAGCGTTATAAAATTACAATTATTCTTCTAAGTTATGGTTTTCAGTGTAACAAGGTTATAATTAGCTGAATATATATATATATATATATAATTTCACCTTTGGGTTTTTAGGGTAATAGGTTGCAATTATTCTTCCAAGTTATTGGACAACAGTTTACAGGTTAGTAATTAGCTGGATGTTTATTTTCCCTGAGTTATTAGGGTAATAGGACCAGTTTATATCTGGCAGAGTCATAAAGTTACAATTATTCTTCCAAGTATTTGAATGAGAGTTTTTCAGGGTTACAAGGTAATAATTTGCTGAATATATATAATTTCACCCCTGAGTTATTAGGGTAATAGGACCAGTTTACATTTTGCAGTGTTATAAAATTACAATTAATCTTCTAAGTTATGGTATACAGTATAATAAGGTTATAATTAGCTGAAAATATATATATTTTCACCTTTGGGTTTTTAGGGTAATAGGTTGCAATTATTCTTCAAAGTTATTGGACGACGGTTGCAGGTTTACCGGTTAGTAATTAGCTGGATGTTTATTTTCACCCCTAAGTTATTAGGGTAATAGGACCAGTTTATATATGGCAGAATCATACAGTTACAATTATTCTTCCAAGTATTTGAATGTGAGGTTTGCAGGGTTACAACGTAATAATTAGCTAAATATATATTTTCACCCCTGAGTTATTAGGGTAATAGAAGCAGTTCACATTTGGCAGCGTCATAAAATTACAATTATTCTTCTAAGTTATGGTTTGCTGTGTAACAAGGTTATAATTAGCTGAATATATATATCATTTCACCTTTGGGTTTTTAGGGTAATAGGACCAGTTTACATTTGGCATTGTCATAAAGTTGCAATTATTCTTCCAAGTTATTGGACGACAGTTTGCAGGTTTACAAATTAGTAATTAGCTGGATGTGTATTTTCACCTCTGAATTATTAGGGTAATAGGACCAGTTTTATATCTGGCAGAGTCAAAAAGTTACAAATTACAATTATTCTTCCAAGTTATTGGACAAGAGGTTTGCAGGCTTACAAGTTAATAATTAGCTGAATATAAATTTTCACCCCTGAGTTATTAGGGTAATAGGACCACTTTACATTTGGCAGCGTCATAAAGTAATAGGAACATTTCATTCTTGTAAGTCACAATTAAACATATATATATATTTTTTTTATCAGTGTGAAAAAGTTCTGGGACAGAAGTGCCCTTACCTGTGGAGTAGGGGGAAGGCTGGTGGTCCCTCAGTGCCCCCAGGGTGCAGTTGGCAGTGGTGAGAGGTGGGCACCCAGGGTTGGCAGTGAAGCTGCTCCGGATTGGGTTGTACTGGAAGCTGTTGGGTTGACTGCAGGAACTGAAGTCTGCATAGGCAGAGGCTTCCATGGCTGCCATGCAGGAATCATAGGAATTCAGGTAGGAATAATCCATTTTGTACATAGAGGGTCCTGGAAGGAGAAGCTGCAGAGAAAGGCTCCTCTTCCTATGGGTACATGTCCTGTAACTGGGCAATGCACACAGCTGCCTCTAATAGACTGCCTGCTGGATGGGCACAATGACAAGGAGGTACTCTGCTTTACATGACAATACGGGACAAGTGTGGAGGGGGCGGGGCCCAATCTCTGACCACGCCTATCACCAGGGGTGCTGCTGTTAACTCTTTTCTGTCTCATTTTCCTCCCCACCCCACCCCACCAGGATTGCATTTACCTGCACAGTGCAATATTAATCATTACATTTAACCCCTTACTGACTGCAGAGACTCCCCTTCAGAGGGCAGTTTTATTTTAACCCTTAATTGCAATTCAGATAATATTTGTATTTAACCTTTTCTTACCTGCCTGCCTCTTGTCTTTAACCCCTTCCTGACTTCCAGATCCTCTTGGTTCCCCCCCCCCCCAGCAGATTTAATCCCTTTAACTCCCCTTCTAAAGGGTTAATTTAACCCCTTCATCTGCAGATAACAGTTCCATTTGAGATTAATCCCCTACCTTCTTTGGTATAACAATTGCTTTTAACCCTTTGAGTGCCAGCAACCCCCCCCCCCCCCATTTCCCTGCTGTTTCACCCAATCCCGCCAGCAAATACAAAAGCGACTTCATTTGAATCTGTCCTAAAAGTGAGAATTAACCCTTTCCTTGCTGGAAAGCATGTTGCTTCTGTCCCCCCACAGCTATTAGTCTTTATTTTTAACCCTTTCCATGCCGTAGACTTTTACCTTGCCTGACCTCCCAAACTCCAATCACATTAACCCTTTCCTTGCTGGAGGCTTTCACCCAGCCCAGCCTCCCAAACTCCCATCGTATTAACCCTTTCCTTGCTGCAGGCTTTCACCCAGCCTAACCTCCCAAACTCCTATCACATTAACCCTTTCCTTGCTGCAGGCTTTCACCCAGCCCAGGCTCCCAAACTTCCATTGCATTAACCCTTTCCTAGCTGCAGGATTTCACCCAGCCTAACCTCCCAAACTCCCATCGCATTAACCCTTTCCTTGCTGCAGGATTTCACCCAGCCTAACCTCCCAAACTCCCATTGCATTAACCCTTTCCTTGCTGGAGGCTCATACCTAGCTTGACCTCCCAAACTCCCATCACATTAACCCTTTCCTTGCTGCAGGATTTCACCCAGCCCAGCCTCCCATCGCATTAACCCTTTCCTTGCTGCAGGATTTCACCCAGCCCAGCCTCCCATCGCATTAACCCTTTCCTTGCTGCAGGCTTTCACCCAGCCCAGGCTCCCAAACTCCTATCGCATTAACCCTTAACTTGCTGCAGGATTTCACTCAGCCTAACCTCCCAAACTCCCATTACATTAACTCTTTCCTTGCTGGAGGCTCATACCTAGCTTGACCTCACAAACTCCCATTAAATTAACCCTTTCCTTGGTGGGGGAAGAGATGCCTGTCTGCAGGAAAAGACAAAAACAGGAAACATCTCCTTAACCCTTTTCTTGCTGGGCTCTTTCCTGTAGATGAGAAACAATTGCATTTTGTAAGTCACCGATTCCATCCCCCCCTTCCCATCTAACACCCGGCAATTCAATCAGTGAGGAATCTTCTTCATCTCCTTCTTGTGAATGGGAAGAATTCAGGAGGGAAAAATACGGACAATTTATTAAATGACGAATATGATGATGAGGAGTGAATGGGCAGACCCCGGCTATCTCCACCATAAATTCATTCCCCCCATTCCGGAACTGACTCCTGGGGGGTCCTTCTGTGTGCCCAGCCCAACCAATCCTATTTATCAGTAAAGAATATTCCATGCCAAAGGAGGAAAAAATGACACTTCATTCTTCAGGATGTGGATTGAAAATATCATTTAAATAACGGAAAAAAAAACACAAAAAACACACAAAAAATGTACATAGATAAATGTATGAATTGTATAGAACATTTCCCAGTATTTATCTCTCTATCTACAGCTCTCCATAAATTTACTGTATCTGTACCTCTCTTCTATCTATAATACATCTCTATAGTTATCTGTCCGTCCGTCCGTCTATTCTATCTATCTATCTATCTATCTATCTATCTATCTATCTATCTATCTATCTATCTATCTATCTATCTATCTATCTATCTATCTATCTATCTATCTATCTATCTATCTATCTATCTATCCATCTACAGCATCTATCTATCTATCTATCTATCTATCTATCTATCTATCTATCTATCTATCTATCTATCTATCTATCTATCTATCTATCTATCTATCTATCTATCTATCTATCTATCTAATCTGTCCCTCTCTCTCAGCACAATTCCTGCACACAGGACAGAAGACATTCTAATGATAATGATGAGGATGATGATGATGAGGATAACCTTGAATAGGATGATGATGAGGATGATAATGAAGATGATGAGGATGATGATGAGGATGAGGAGGATGATCATGAATAGGATGATGATGAGGATGATCATGAATAGGATGATGATGAGGATGATCATGAATAGGATGACGATGATGAGGATGAGGATGATCATGAATAGGATGATGATGATCATGAACAGGATGAGGAGGATCATGCATAGGATGATGAGGATGATCATGAATAGGATGATGAGGATGAGGATGATCATGAATAGGATGATGTTGATGATGATGATGATGATGATGATGATCATGAACAGGATGATGAGGATGAGGATGATCATGCACAGGATGATGAGGATGATCATGAATAGGATGATGAGGGTGATCATGAATAGGATGATGATGATGAGGATGAGGGTGATAATGATGATTCTGGTGTTGCTTTGTATGATTGGAGGATTGATGGCACTGTTTATACATTGTGGTTGATTCACTATAGGAGTGCAGCATGTTCACTTTGTAGAGAACTTTCCCTTAGTGAATAAGGGGAGATGTGCTAAAATTCTACCATCCAATCAGGTACAAGAAAAAAAAAATCACTAAGCTACAATACAAATTCACTCTGCAATGTAAACTTGCTCTCTAATTAGCTACATTGTACCCAATATATGATATATCTGGTCATTATGGTTATGTCTCCTCGTCCTCCTTGTAGACAATACCTGATTTTCATGCTATTTCCAGGTTCACAGAGCTGATCCCAATCACCCCAAATCTTCTTTAAAATAAGAACTCCTCTACAGCTGACCTCTGACCTCAGGGTATTATGGCATCACTTCATGTATGACCCCTGATGAGGCTGCAGGCTGGGCCTCCAATACTGGGCTCATGGCGGTGGGAAATGGGTATAGAAGCACCCAGGAAACATCCAAATGAACAGAACACATCCAAGAAAATCCAACAAATCAGATCTATGATTTTAAGATGAGATATCCAGAGGCTGGAGCCGGCCGGTGTAATGAGAATTTTATTTCAAGTTTCTAAATTCTGGGACACCTGAAAGAATCAACCTTCAGACTGAGAGTTCCAAATAAGAGATGTATTATCAGACATAGCTAGGTGAGAGCACACCCACATGAGACCGTGCAGTATGTTCTGATCCGACGGATCTCAGATCACCCTTTTATAGGTTTTCCTTATTAAAAGCAACATGACATTGATACATAGCAATTTCCTTATGGTATTCTCCTGATAAGCATAGTGGTAATGAGACATGTTTTTATCCAACTCAAAAGCGCTTTTTTAGCTTCACTCCTACAAAATGAAGAACAGAATATATATTATATAATAACTTATCAATATATTTTAACATCACTGCTATATTAGTTTCTTCATATATGTATTATTATTGTACACTTCGATGTAGGAGTCAGTAAGGATCACATCATCCTTTGCACCGGCCTAGCAATGGTGGCTGGTGCCATAACACACATATATGATGGAGAAAGGAAGAATAATGGTATAAATGTGAGATGCAATGTATGAACAGGAGCTGTCCTACAGAGCATATACAGGATGTGATGTGTGGTGGAAGGTAATGTATGGAATAATGGAAAGACCTTAATGTATGTTATTATTATATTATATGGAATTTATAGAGCAGCAACAGTGTGCACAGTGCATTACATTATAAGGGGAGCCTGGACAGTTACAATACAATTTAATACAAGAAGGCTAGGGGGACCCTGCTTGTGAGAGCTTACAATTTAAAAGGGAGGGGCAAGAGATACAAAAGGCTAAAACTAAGAGGAATGAGTTGAATATGGGGATAGAGAATTCTAAAATATGGAGATGGAGTTGGGTACAATATGGAGATGGAGGAGGGTAGAATTTGGAGATGGGGAGGTAGATTATGGAGATGGAGGAGGGTACAATAAGGTGATGGAGAAGGTAGAATATGGAGATGGAGGAAGAATATGGAAATGGAGGAGGTAAAATATGGAGATGGAGGAGGGTAGAATATGGAGATGGAGGAGGTAAAATATGGAGATGGAGGAGGGTAGAATATGGAGATGGAGGAGGTACAATATGGAGATAGGGGAGGGTACAATATGGAGACCGAGGAGGTAGAATATGGAGATGAAGGAGGGTAGAATATGGAGATGGAGGAAGTAGAATTTGGAAATGGAGTTGAGTATAATATGGAGATGGAGGTGTTAGAATAAGAAGATGGAGGAGGTAGAATATGGAGCTGGAGGAAGTAGAATATGGAGATGGAGGAGGGTAGAATTTGGAGATGGAGTTGGGTAAAATATGGAGATGGAGGAGGGTAGAATATGGAGATAGAGGAGGGTAGAATATGGAGATGGAGGAGGTAAAATATGGAGATGGTGATAGAGGAGGGTAGAATGTGGAGATGGAGGAGGGTAGAATTTGGAGATGGAGTTGGGTACAATATGAAGATAGAGGAGGGTAGAATATAGAGATGGAGGAGGGTAGAATATTGAGATAGAGGAGGGTAGAATATGGAGATGGAGGAGGTAAATATGGAGATGGAGATAGAGGAGGGTAGAATGTGGAGATGGAGGAGGGTAGAATTTGGAGATAGAGTTGGGTACAATATGGAGACAGAGGAGGGTAGAATATAGAGATGGAGGAGGGTAGAATATTGAGATAGAGGAGGTAGAATATGGAGATGGAGGGAGTAGGATTTGGAAAAGGAGTTGAGTATAATATGAAGATGGAGTTGTTAGAATGTGAAGATCGATGTGAGTATAATATGGAGATGGAGGAGGTAGAATATGGAGATAGGGAGGGTACAATAAGAAGATGGAGGGAGTAGATTATGAAGGTGGTAAAATATGGAGATGGAGAAGGTAGAATATGGAGATGGAGGAGGGTAAAATATGGAGATGGAGTTGGGTACAATATGGAGATTGAGGAGGGTAGAATATGGAGATGGAGGAAGTAGAATTTGAAAATGGAGTTGAGTATAATATGGAGATGGAGGAGGTAGAATATGGAGATAGGGGAGAGTACAATATGGAGATAGAGGAGGGTACAATATGGAGACAGAGGAGGTAGAATATGCAGAGATGGAGGAGGATAAAAAGTGGAGATGGAGGAGGTAGAATATGGAGATGGAGGAGGTAGAAGTTGGATATAGAGGAGGGTAGAATATGGAGATGGAAGGGGTAGAATCAGGAGATGGAGTTGGGTACAATATAGAGGAGGTACAATATGGAGATGTAGTTGAGTACAATATAGAGATGGTGTTACATGGAGGTGGAGGAGGTAGAATATGGAGATGGAGGAGGTACAATATGGAGAAGGAGTTGGGTAGAATATGGAGATAGAGGAGGTAGGATATGGAGATGGAGGGGGTAGAATATGGAGATAGAGTTGGGTAGAATATGGAGATGGAGGAGGTACAATATGGAGATGGAGGAGGTACAATATGGAGATGGAGTTGTGTAGAATATGGAGATGGAGGAGGTAGGATATGGAGATGGAGGGGGTAGAATATGGAGATAGAGTTGGGTAGAATATGGAGATAAAGTTGGGTAGAATATGGAGATAGAGGAGATAGGATATGGAGATGGAGTTGGGTAGAATATGGAGATGGAGGAGATAGGATATGGAGATGGAGGGGGTAGAATATGGAGATGAAGTTGGGTAGAATATGGAGATGGAGGAGATAGGATATGGAGATGGAGTTGGGTAGAATATGGAGATGGAGGAGATAGGATATGGAGATGGAGGGGGTAGAATATGGAGATAGAGTTGGGTAGAATATGGAGATAAAGTTGGGTAGAATATGGAGATAGAGGAGATAGGATATGGAGATGGAGTTGGGTAGAATATGGAGATGGAGGAGATAGGATATGGAGATGGAGGGGGTAGGATATGGAGATGGAGGGGGTAGAATATGGAGATGGAGTTGGGTAGAATATGGAGATGGAGGAGATAGGATATGGAGATGGAGGGGGTAGAATATGGAGATGAAGTTGGGTAGAATATGGAGATGGAGGAGATAGGATATGGAGATGGAGGGGGTAGAATATGGAGATGGAGGAGGTAGGATATGGAGATGGAGTTGGGTAGAATATGGTGATGGAGGAGGTAGACTTTGGAGATGGAGGTAGAATTTGGAGATAGAGAAGGATAAAAGAAAAGTTCAGTTGTTCGGTAGGAGGCAGGAAATATTATAAGCTCAATTTTAGAAAGAAATTGCTTTAAGAACTGGTGTGACATCCATACTGATATGTCAGTTAGTGAGTTAGTAATGTGAGAGGAGAATGAAAGTGTGAAGTGAGGAACGGAGAGATAGATATGGGTGTCATCAACATAAAGAAGCCATGGGATGTTATCAGGTGACCAAGGGAGGAGGTGTAGAAAGTGAATAGAATGAGTCTTAGGATGGAGCCTTGGGGGACACCTACAGCAAGTGTAGGGGGAGAAGAGGAGATAGAGTTGTAGGTGACACTAAAGGAACTCTGTGAGAGGTAGGAGGGGAACCAGGAAAGAGTGGTGTGGGTGGTCCACCATATCAAAGGCAGCAGAAAGTTCTAATAGTATGGGTATGGAGTAATGGCCACTGGTTTTAACACTTAGTAAGTCATTAATGAGTTTTAGTGGGGCAGTTTCAGTGGAAATCTGCAAAACTAGGATGAGCGGGCTGACCGCACTCCAAACAACGAAGATTATAAACTGAATTTATTGAAATCTTCAATATACAAAGTGTACAAACATCACAGCTCCAAACCAGGAATGACAGTTAACGCGTTTCACGTAGAATCTGCTTAATCATAACTGGACCTCACCTGTCAGAAGGCAGCTTAAATCATCAAAATCGACCACTCTAACATGTTATTACACATTCTACCACTAGGGGACTCTGTTGGGTTAATTAAATTTCAGCACGACCTGGTGAGCAGCAGTGTAGACTCTTCAGTGTGGATTTGCTGTCTGTCTGTCTGTCTGTCTGTGAAGACTCATACATGGGAGCTGCCTTTGCAGATTTGAGGGGCTAGAATACAAGGCTGACATCCTGACCCTTCATTCGCTGAATCAGAACAAGTGTGTGTATACCAGGTGTCCTCAAAAGAAGATATGACTTTACAATGTGACTATAGATACACCTATGGATGTGATTGGTTGAAAGGCCAACAATGTTCATGTTTAAAACAGATCTCTATGGTCAAAATGTAAAATCAAATCTTCATCTCCACATTATATGACAATTTTTCCAGTCTCCTCCTATTAATCTAAACCATTTTTGTGATAATCTCCAAACACTGACTTCCTTGAACCCTGGGACACGTAGTCTATTTGCCCTGTAAGTAGTCACTGCTGTGTCACACATTTCACAGAGCCTGCCTGCTAAACCAATGGTCATGAACTAAAAGTGTGTGTCCTCCCTCCTTCCAGGCCTCCTGCCAGCTGCAAATCCCCCCCCCCCCCAACCCTACCGAACCATCCCTTCCAGCAATCATAGTGCCCCTACTCTCCCATAACTGCCCCGAGCTCCAGTGTCCCCAAGACCACTGAGAGCCCTTAGCTCCCAGCTCCGGCAGCACCCTCCAACCACCAACAATGTCACCTAGACTCCCATAGTGCCATCCAACCTCCCACAGTGTCACCTAGACTCCCATAGTGCCAGTCAACCACCTACTATGTCACCTAGACTCCCATAGTGCCACTCAACCACCCACAATGTCACCTAGACTCCCATAGTGCCACTCAACCACCCACAATGTCACCTAGACTCCCATAGTGCCATCCAACCTCCCACAGTGTCACCTAGCCTCCGATATGCCACCCAACCTCCCACAATGTCACCTAGACTCCCATAGTGCCACCAACCTCCCACAGTGTCACCTAGCCTCCAATAGTGCCATCCAACCTCCTACAAGGTCACCTAGCCTCCCATGGTGCCATCCAACCTCCTATAGTGCCACCCAACCAACTACAATGTCACCTAGACTCCCATAGTGCCACCCAACCTCTCACAGTGTCACATAGCCTCCCATAGTGCCGCCCAACCACCCACAATGTCACCTATACTCCTATAGTGCCACCCAACCACCCCCAGTGTCACCTAGACTCCCATAGTGCCATCCAACCTCCCACAGTGTCACCTAGACTCCCATAGTGCCAATCAACCTCCCACAATGTCACCTAGCTTCCCATAGTGCCACCCAGCCACCCACAATGTCACCTAGCCTCCCATAGCGCCACCCAACCACCCACAATGTCAACTACCCTCCCATAGTGCAACTCAACCTCCCACAGTGTCACCTGGCCTCCTATAGGGCCACACAACCTCTCACAGTGTAACCTAGCCTCCCATAGTGCTACCCAACCTCCCTCCATGCCTCCTAGCCTCTCATAGAGCAACCCAACCCCTCACAGTGTCTCCTAGCCTCCCATAGTGCAACCCAAACACCCACAATGTCACCTAGCCTCCCATGGTGCTACCCATATTCCCAAAGTGTCACCTAGCCTCCCATAGTGCTACCCAACTTTCCACAGCATCACCTAGCCTTCCATACTGCTGCCCAGCCCCTGCAGTGCCACCTAGCCTCCCATAGTGCAACCCAACCTCCCACAGTGTTACCTAGCCCCCCATAGTGACACCCAGCCTCCCAATATGTAACCTAGGCTCCTAAAATGCTGCCCAGCCCTGTGCAGTGCCACTGGAGCCTGCTGCAGAACCTTCAGAACCAGGCCTGTACACCTGCTGTGCCCATTATGAGGGGTTCCCACCATCCCTGTGCTGAGTTCCTGGGTCTGTACACCTGCTGTGCCCATTATGAGGGGGTTCCCACCATCCCTGTGCTGAGTTCCTGGGTCTGTACACCTGCTGTGCCCATTATGAGGAGTTCCCACCATCCAGGTGCTGAGTTCCTGGGTCTGTACACCCGCTGTGCCCATTATGAGGGGCTCCCACCATCCCTGTGCTGAGTTCCTGGGTCTGTACACCCGCTGTGCCGCATTATGAGGGGCTCCCACCATCCCTGTGCTGAGTTCCTGGGTCTGTACACCTGCTGTGCCCATTATGAGGGGTTCCCATCATCCCTGTGCTGAGTTCCTAGGTCTGTACACCCGCTGTGCCTATTATGAGGGGTTCCCACCATCCCTGTGCTGAGTTCCTGGGTCTGTACACCTGCTGTGCCCATTATGAGGGGTTCCCACCATCCCTGTGCTGAGTTCCCGGGTCTGTACACCTGCTGTGCCCATTATGAGGGGTTCCCACCATCCCTGTGCTGAGTTCCCGGGTCTGTACACCCGCTGTGCCCATTATGAGGGGTTCCCACCATCCCTGTGCTGAGTTCACGGGTCTGTACACCCGCTGTGCCCATTATGAGGGGTTCCCACCATCCCTGTGCTGAGTTCCCGGGTCTGTACACCTGCTGTGCCCATTATGAGGGGTTCCCACCATCCCTGTGCTGAGTTCACGGGTCTGTACACCCGCTGTGCCCATTATGAGGGGTTCCCACCATCCCTGTGCTGAGTTCACGGGTCTGTACACCTGCTGTGCCCATTATGAGGGGTTCTCACCATCCCTGTGCTGAGTTCCCGGGTCTGTACACCTGCTGTGCCCATTATGAGGGGTTCTCACCATCCCTGTGCTGAGTTCCCGGGTCTGTACACCTGATGATGAGCGGTTCCTACTATCTCACTGTGCTCCACCTTTATCACTTTCATGGACTTTCATTTATTCCCTCTCAGGTATCTTGTGGAGTTCCTCCAGTATTTCCATCACAGTGGAATCTTGGAGGTCTCATTGACTCAGACCGCTATGAATGGATGAAAGGCTCATTAGCCCCCTGCAGTGCTGCTGTGAATGCGGAGACCCCCTCCGGAGGGCCATTCAGGGACATCACAGGGGATTTGATGGCATTAACCTCCTCAGAAGAGGAACACTTTCACTAATCTGCATTGAACGTCCCGGTCACCATCAGCCTTTCCCTGCCGGATCTTCACAACAAAGCGCCTTCCACTTGTGTCCCCTCACACCGAGCTCAGCTTTAGGTTGCCCACCATTGTGGCATTCCATTGGGGCTGACATTATGGTTAGTTACTACACAATGTGCATTGGAATCTGCAGCAAGTCATATAGAGCCGCCTCATTGCCTGACAGGAGGACATCCAGCATCATCTAGCCCTATCCTCCCCAGCCTGCCTACCCTTCCATTCATTGGATTCCAGTTCTTTAAATCATGAAGTTTCACCATCACATGTAGTACTCAGTATTAGTTTAGAGGAGATAAAAAGATTAGAGTTAGGATTAGCTACTTTGTATTAGTGTTAGAGTATTACACTGATACAAAGTAGCTCCTCCTAACTCTGACCCTATTACCCTAACACTAATACTAAATAACTAATCCTAACACTAATACTAAATAACTAATCCCAACTCTGACCCTATAACACTAACACTAATACTAAGTAACTAATCCTAACTCTGACCCTATTACTCCAACACTAATACTACGTAACTAATCCTAACTCTGACCCTATTACCCTAACACTAATACTAAGTAACTAATCCCAACTCTGACCCTATAACACTAACACTACATAGCTCATCATTACTTTGACCCTATTACCCTAACACTAATACTAAGTAACTAATCCCAGCTCTGACCCTATTACCCCAACACTAATACTACATAGCTCAGCCTAAATCTACCCCTATTAACCTAACACTGATACTACATACCTTATCCTAACTCTGACCTTATTACCCTAACACTGATACTATGTAACAGGGTAATAGGGTTAGAGTCAGAATGAGCTACTATGTATTAGTGTTGGGGTAATAGGGTCAGAGTTATGATTAGTTTCTTGGTATTAGTGTTAGGGTAATAGGGGTAGAGCTCATCCTAACTCTAATCCTATTACCATAACACTAATACTATGTAGCTCATTCTAACTCTAACCCTATTACCCTGTTACCTAGTATTAGTGTTAGGGTTATAGGGTCAGAGTTAGGATTAGTTATGCAGTATTAGTGTTAGGGTAATAGGGTCAGAGTTAGGACTAGTTACTTAGTATTAGTGTTAGGGTTATAGGGTCAGAGTTAGGATTAGTTACTTAGTATTAGTGTTAGGGTAATAGGATCAGAGTTAGGATTAGTTACTTAGTATTAGTGTTCGGGTAATAGGATCAGAGTAAGGATTAGTTACTTAGTATTAGTGTTGGGGTTATAGGGTCAGAGTTAGGATTAGTTACTTAGTATTAGTGTTAGGGTAATAGGATCAGAGTTAGGATTAGTTACTTAGTATTAGTGTTAGGGTAATAGGGTCAGAGTTAGGATTAGTTTACTTAGTATTAGTGTTAGGATTAATTGGATTAATTACTTAGTATTAGTGTTAGGGTAATAGGGTCAGAGTTAGGATTAGTTTACTTAGTATTAGTGTTAGGGTTATAGGGTCAGAGTTAGGATTAGTTACTTAGTATTAGTGTTAGGATTAATTGGATTAATTACTTATTATTAGTGTTAGGGTAATAGGATCAGAGTTAGGATTAGTTACTTAGTATTAGTGTTAGGGTAATAGGGTCAGAGTTAGGATTAGTTTACTTAGTATTAGTGTTAGGGTTATAGGGTCAGAGTTAGGATTAGTTACTTAGTATTAGTGTTAGGATTAATTGGATTAATTACTTATTATTAGTGTTAGGGTAATAGGATCAGAGTTAGGATTAGTTACTTAGTATTAGTGTTTGGGTAATAGGGTCAGAGTTAGGATTAGTTACGTAGTATTAGTGTTGGGGTAATAGGGTCAGAGTTAGGATTAGTTACTTAGTATTAGTGTTAGAGTAATAGGGTTAGAGTTAGGATTAGTTACTTATTATTAGTGTTAGGGTAATAGGGTCAGAGTTAGGATTAGTTTACTTAGTATTAGTGTTGGGGTAATAGGGTCGGAGTTAGGATTAGTTACTTATTATTAGTGTTAGGGTAATAGGGTCAGAGTTAGGATTAGTTTACTTAGTATTAGTGTTGGGGTAATAGGGTCGGAGTTAGGATTAGTTACTTATTATTAGTGTTAGAGTTATAGGGTCAGAGTTAGGATTAGTTATTTAGTATTAGTGTTGGGGTAATAGGGTCAGAGTTAGGATTAGTTACTTAGTATTAGTGTTGGGGTAATAGGGTTAGAGTTAGGATTAGTTACTTAATATTAGTGTTAGGGTAATAGGGTTAGAGTCAGAATGAGATACTTAGTATTAGTGTTAGGGTAATAGGGTCAGAGTTAGGATTAGTTACGTAGTATTAGTGTTAGGGTAATAGGGTCAGAGTTAGGATTAGTTACTTAATATTAGTGTTGGGGTAATAGGGTCAGAGTTAGGATTAGTTACGTAGTATTAGTGTTAGGGTAATAGGGTCAGAGTTAGGATTAGTTACTTAGTATTAGTGTTAGGGTAATAGGGTCAGAGTTAGGATTAGTTACTTAATATTAGTGTTAGGGTAATAGGGTCAGAGTTAGGATTAGTTTACTTAGTATTAGTGTTAGGGTAATAAGGTCAGAGTTAGGATTAGTTACTTAGTATTAATGTTGGGGTAATAGGGTTAGAGTTAGGATTAGTTACTTAATATTAGTGTTAGGTTAATAGGGTTAGAGTTAGGATTAGTTACTTAATATTAGTGTTAGGGTAATAGGGTTAGAGTCAGAATGAGATACTTAGTATTAGTGTTAGGGTAATAGGGTCAGAGTTAGGATTAGTTACGTAGTATTAGTGTTAGGGTAATAGGGTCAGAGTTAGGATTAGTTACTTAATATTAGTGTTGGGGTAATAGGGTCAGAGTTAGGATTAGTTACTTAGTATTAGTGTTGGGGTTATAGGGTTAGAGTTAGGATTAGTTACTTAGTATTAGGGTAATAGGGTTAGAGTTAGGATTAGTTACTTAATATTAGTGTTAGGTTAATAGGGTTAGAGTTAGGATTAGTTACTTAATATTAGTGTTAGGGTAATAGGGTTAGAGTCAGAATGAGATACTTAGTATTAGTGTTAGGGTAATAGGGTCAGAGTTAGGATTAGTTACTTAGTATTAGTGTTAGGGTAATAGGGATAGAGTTAGGATTAGTTACTTAGTATTAGTGTTAGGGTAATAGGGTCAGAGTTAGGATTAGTTACGTAGTATTAGTGTTAGGGTAATAGGGTCAGAGTTAGGATTAGTTACTTAGTATTAGTGTTAGGGTAATAGGGTCGGAGTTAGGATTAGTTACTTAGTATTAGTGTTAGGGTTATAGGGTCAGAGTTAGAATTAGTTACTTAGTATTAGTGTTGGGGTAATAGGGTCAGAGTTAGGATTAGTTGCTTAGTATTAGTGTTGGGGTTATAGGGTCAGAGTTAGGATTAGTTGCTTAGTATTAGTGTTAGGGTAATAGGGTCAGAGTTAGAATTAATTACTTAATATTAGTGTTAGGGTAATAGGGTCAGAGTTAGGATTAGTTACTTAGTATTAGTGTTGGGGTAATAGGGTCAGAGTTAGGATTAGTTTGCTTAGTATTAGTGTTGGGGTAATAGGGTCAGAGTTAGGATTAGTTACTTAGTATTAGTGTTAGGGTTATAGGGTCAGAGTTAGGATTAGTTACTTAGTATTAGTGTTGGGGTAATAGGGTCAGAGTTAGGATTAGTTACTTAGTATTATTGTTGGGGTAATAGGGTCAGAGTTAGGATTAATTACTTAATATTAGTGTTAGGGTAATAGGGTTAGAGTCAGAATGAGATACTTAGTATTAGTGTTAGGGTTATAGGGTCAGAGTTAGGATTAGTTTACTTAGTATTAGTGTTAGGGTTATAGGGTCAGAGTTAGGATTAGTTACTTAGTATTAGTGTTAGGGTAATAGGGTCAGAGTTAGGATTAGTTTACTTAGTATTAGTGTTAGGATTAATTGGATTAATTACTTATTATTAGTGTTAGGGTAATAGGGTCAGAGTTAGGATTAGTTTACTTAGTATTAGTGTTAGGGTTATAGGGTCAGAGTTAGGATTAGTTACTTAGTATTAGTGTTAGGATTAATTGGATTAATTACTTATTATTAGTGTTAGGGTTATAGGATCAGAGTTAGGATTAGTTACTTAGTATTAGTGTTTGGGTAATAGGGTCAGAGTTAGGATTAGTTACGTAGTATTAGTGTTGGGGTAATAGGGTCAGAGTTAGGATTAGTTACTTAGTATTAGTGTTGGGGTAATAGGGTCAGAGTTAGGATTAATTACTTAGTATTAGTGTTAGAGTAATAGGGTCAGAGTTAGGATTAGTTACTTAATATTAGTGTTAGGGTAATAGGGTCAGAGTTAGGATTAGTTACTTAGTATTAGTGTTAGGGTAATAGGGTTAGAGTTAGGATTAGTTACTTATTATTAGTGTTAGGGTAATAGGGTCAGAGTTAGGATTAGTTTACTTAGTATTAGTGTTGGGGTAATAGGGTCGGAGTTAGGATTAGTTACTTATTATTAGTGTTAGAGTTATAGGGTCAGAGTTAGGATTAGTTATTTAGTATTAGTGTTGGGGTAATAGGGTCAGAGTTAGGATTAGTTACTTAGTATTAGTGTTGGGGTAATAGGGTTAGAGTTAGGATTAGTTACTTAATATTAGTGTTAGGGTAATAGGGTTAGAGTCAGAATGAGATACTTAGTATTAGTGTTAGGGTAATAGGGTCAGAGTTAGGATTAGTTACGTAGTATTAGTGTTAGGGTAATAGGGTCAGAGTTAGGATTAGTTACTTAATATTAGTGTTGGGGTAATAGGGTCAGAGTTAGGATTAGTTACGTAGTATTAGTGTTAGGGTAATGGGGTCAGAGTTAGGATTAGTTACTTAGTTTTAGTGTTAGGGTAATAGGGTCAGAGTTAGGATTAGTTACTTAATATTAGTGTTAGGGTAATAGGGTCAGAGTTAGGATTAGTTTACTTAGTATTAGTGTTAGGGTAATAAGGTCAGAGTTAGGATTAGTTACTTAGTATTAGTGTTGGGGTAATAGGATCAGAGTTAGGATTAGTTACTTAGTATTAGTGTTAGGGTAATAGGGTCAGAGTTAGGATTAGTTTACTTAGTATTAGTGTTAGGGTTATAGGGTCAGAGTTAGGATTAGTTACTTAGTATTAGTGTTAGGATTAATTGGATTAATTACTTATTATTAGTGTTAGGGTAATAGGATCAGAGTTAGGATTAGTTACTTAGTATTAGTGTTTGGGTAATAGGGTCAGAGTTAGGATTAGTTACGTAGTATTAGTGTTGGGGTAATAGGGTCAGAGTTAGGATTAGTTACTTAGTATTAGTGTTAGAGTAATAGGGTTAGAGTTAGGATTAGTTACTTATTATTAGTGTTAGGGTAATAGGGTCAGAGTTAGGATTAGTTTACTTAGTATTAGTGTTGGGGTAATAGGGTCGGAGTTAGGATTAGTTACTTATTATTAGTGTTAGGGTAATAGGGTCAGAGTTAGGATTAGTTTACTTAGTATTAGTGTTGGGGTAATAGGGTCGGAGTTAGGATTAGTTACTTATTATTAGTGTTAGAGTTATAGGGTCAGAGTTAGGATTAGTTATTTAGTATTAGTGTTGGGGTAATAGGGTCAGAGTTAGGATTAGTTACTTAGTATTAGTGTTGGGGTAATAGGGTTAGAGTTAGGATTAGTTACTTAATATTAGTGTTAGGGTAATAGGGTTAGAGTCAGAATGAGATACTTAGTATTAGTGTTAGGGTAATAGGGTCAGAGTTAGGATTAGTTACGTAGTATTAGTGTTAGGGTAATAGGATCAGAGTTAGGATTAGTTACTTAGTATTAGTGTTAGGGTAATAGGGTCAGAGTTAGGATTAGTTTACTTAGTATTAGTGTTAGGGTTATAGGGTCAGAGTTAGGATTAGTTACTTAGTATTAGTGTTAGGATTAATTGGATTAATTACTTATTATTAGTGTTAGGGTAATAGGATCAGAGTTAGGATTAGTTACTTAGTATTAGTGTTTGGGTAATAGGGTCAGAGTTAGGATTAGTTACGTAGTATTAGTGTTGGGGTAATAGGGTCAGAGTTAGGATTAGTTACTTAGTATTAGTGTTAGAGTAATAGGGTTAGAGTTAGGATTAGTTACTTATTATTAGTGTTAGGGTAATAGGGTCAGAGTTAGGATTAGTTTACTTAGTATTAGTGTTGGGGTAATAGGGTCGGAGTTAGGATTAGTTACTTATTATTAGTGTTAGGGTAATAGGGTCAGAGTTAGGATTAGTTTACTTAGTATTAGTGTTGGGGTAATAGGGTCGGAGTTAGGATTAGTTACTTATTATTAGTGTTAGAGTTATAGGGTCAGAGTTAGGATTAGTTATTTAGTATTAGTGTTGGGGTAATAGGGTCAGAGTTAGGATTAGTTACTTAGTATTAGTGTTGGGGTAATAGGGTTAGAGTTAGGATTAGTTACTTAATATTAGTGTTAGGGTAATAGGGTTAGAGTCAGAATGAGATACTTAGTATTAGTGTTAGGGTAATAGGGTCAGAGTTAGGATTAGTTACGTAGTATTAGTGTTAGGGTAATAGGGTCAGAGTTAGGATTAGTTACTTAATATTAGTGTTGGGGTAATAGGGTCAGAGTTAGGATTAGTTACGTAGTATTAGTGTTAGGGTAATAGGGTCAGAGTTAGGATTAGTTACTTAGTATTAGTGTTAGGGTAATAGGGTCAGAGTTAGGATTAGTTACTTAATATTAGTGTTAGGGTAATAGGGTCAGAGTTAGGATTAGTTTACTTAGTATTAGTGTTAGGGTAATAAGGTCAGAGTTAGGATTAGTTACTTAGTATTAGTGTTGGGGTAATAGGGTTAGAGTTAGGATTAGTTACTTAATATTAGTGTTAGGTTAATAGGGTTAGAGTTAGGATTAGTTACTTAATATTAGTGTTAGGGTAATAGGGTTAGAGTCAGAATGAGATACTTAGTATTAGTGTTAGGGTAATAGGGTCAGAGTTAGGATTAGTTACGTAGTATTAGTGTTAGGGTAATAGGGTCAGAGTTAGGATTAGTTACTTAATATTAGTGTTGGGGTAATAGGGTCAGAGTTAGGATTAGTTACTTAGTATTAGTGTTGGGGTTATAGGGTTAGAGTTAGGATTAGTTACTTAGTATTAGGGTAATAGGGTTAGAGTTAGGATTAGTTACTTAATATTAGTGTTAGGTTAATAGGGTTAGAGTTAGGATTAGTTACTTAATATTAGTGTTAGGGTAATAGGGTTAGAGTCAGAATGAGATACTTAGTATTAGTGTTAGGGTAATAGGGTCAGAGTTAGGATTAGTTACTTAGTATTAGTGTTAGGGTAATAGGGATAGAGTTAGGATTAGTTACTTAGTATTAGTGTTAGGGTAATAGGGTCAGAGTTAGGATTAGTTACGTAGTATTAGTGTTAGGGTAATAGGGTCAGAGTTAGGATTAGTTACTTAGTATTAGTGTTAGGGTAATAGGGTCGGAGTTAGGATTAGTTACTTAGTATTAGTGTTAGGGTTATAGGGTCAGAGTTAGAATTAGTTACTTAGTATTAGTGTTGGGGTAATAGGGTCAGAGTTAGGATTAGTTGCTTAGTATTAGTGTTGGGGTTATAGGGTCAGAGTTAGGATTAGTTGCTTAGTATTAGTGTTAGGGTAATAGGGTCAGAGTTAGAATTAATTACTTAATATTAGTGTTAGGGTAATAGGGTCAGAGTTAGGATTAGTTACTTAGTATTAGTGTTGGGGTAATAGGGTCAGAGTTAGGATTAGTTTGCTTAGTATTAGTGTTGGGGTAATAGGGTCAGAGTTAGGATTAGTTACTTAGTATTAGTGTTAGGGTTATAGGGTCAGAGTTAGGATTAGTTACTTAGTATTAGTGTTGGGGTAATAGGGTCAGAGTTAGGATTAGTTACTTAGTATTATTGTTGGGGTAATAGGGTCAGAGTTAGGATTAATTACTTAATATTAGTGTTAGGGTAATAGGGTTAGAGTCAGAATGAGATACTTAGTATTAGTGTTAGGGTTATAGGGTCAGAGTTAGGATTAGTTTACTTAGTATTAGTGTTAGGGTTATAGGGTCAGAGTTAGGATTAGTTACTTAGTATTAGTGTTAGGATTAATTACTTATTATTAGTGTTAGGGTAATAGGATCAGAGTTAGGATTAGTTACTTAGTATTAGTGTTAGGGTAATAGGGTCAGAGTTAGGATTAGTTTACTTAGTATTAGTGTTAGGATTAATTGGATTAATTACTTATTATTAGTGTTAGGGTAATAGGGTCAGAGTTAGGATTAGTTTACTTAGTATTAGTGTTAGGGTTATAGGGTCAGAGTTAGGATTAGTTACTTAGTATTAGTGTTAGGATTAATTGGATTAATTACTTATTATTAGTGTTAGGGTTATAGGATCAGAGTTAGGATTAGTTACTTAGTATTAGTGTTTGGGTAATAGGGTCAGAGTTAGGATTAGTTACGTAGTATTAGTGTTGGGGTAATAGGGTCAGAGTTAGGATTAGTTACTTAGTATTAGTGTTGGGGTAATAGGGTCAGAGTTAGGATTAATTACTTAGTATTAGTGTTAGAGTAATAGGGTCAGAGTTAGGATTAGTTACTTAATATTAGTGTTAGGGTAATAGGGTCAGAGTTAGGATTAGTTACTTAGTATTAGTGTTAGGGTAATAGGGTTAGAGTTAGGAATAGTTACTTATTATTAGTGTTAGGGTAATAGGGTCAGAGTTAGGATTAGTTTACTTAGTATTAGTGTTGGGGTAATAGGGTCGGAGTTAGGATTAGTTACTTATTATTAGTGTTAGAGTTATAGGGTCAGAGTTAGGATTAGTTATTTAGTATTAGTGTTGGGGTAATAGGGTCAGAGTTAGGATTAGTTACTTAGTATTAGTGTTGGGGTAATAGGGTTAGAGTTAGGATTAGTTACTTAATATTAGTGTTAGGGTAATAGGGTTAGAGTCAGAATGAGATACTTAGTATTAGTGTTAGGGTAATAGGGTCAGAGTTAGGATTAGTTACGTAGTATTAGTGTTAGGGTAATAGGGTCAGAGTTAGGATTAGTTACTTAATATTAGTGTTGGGGTAATAGGGTCAGAGTTAGGATTAGTTACGTAGTATTAGTGTTAGGGTAATGGGGTCAGAGTTAGGATTAGTTACTTAGTTTTAGTGTTAGGGTAATAGGGTCAGAGTTAGGATTAGTTACTTAATATTAGTGTTAGGGTAATAGGGTCAGAGTTAGGATTAGTTTACTTAGTATTAGTGTTAGGGTAATAAGGTCAGAGTTAGGATTAGTTACTTAGTATTAGTGTTGGGGTAATAGGGTCAGAGTCAGAATGAGATACTTAGTATTAGTGTTAGGGTAATAGGGTCAGAGTTAGGATTAGTTACGTAGTATTAGTGTTAGGGTAATAGGGTCAGAGTTAGGATTAGTTACTTATTATTAGTGTTGGGGTAATAGGGTCAGAGTTAGGATTAGTTACTTAGTATTAGTGTTAGGGTAATAAGGTCAGAGTTAGGATTAGTTACTTAGTATTAGTGTTGGGGTTATAGGGTTAGAGTTAGGATTAGTTACTTAGTATTAGGGTAATAGGGTTAGAGTTAGGATTAGTTACTTAATATTAGTGTTAGGTTAATAGGGTTAGAGTTAGGATTAGTTACTTAATATTAGTGTTAGGGTAATAGGGTTAGAGTCAGAATGAGATACTTAGTATTAGTGTTAGGGTAATAGGGTCAGAGTTAGGATTAGTTACTTAGTATTAGTGTTAGGGTAATAGGGTCAGAGTTAGGATTAGTTACTTATTATTAGTGTTAGGGTTATAGGGTCAGAGTTAGGATTAGTTACTTAGTATTAGTGTTAGGGTAATAGGGTCAGAGTTAGGATTAGTTACTTAATATTAGTGTTAGGGTAATAGGGTCAGAGTTAGGATTAGTTTACTTAGTATTAGTGTTAGGGTAATAGGGTCAGAGTTAGGATTAGTTACTTAGTATTAGTGTTGGGGTAATAGGGTTAGAGTTAGGATTAGTTACTTAGTATTAGGGTAATAAGGTTAGAGTTAGGATTAGTTATGTAGTATTAGTGTTAGGGTAATAGGGTCAGAGTTAGGATTAGTTACTTAATATTAGTGTTAGGGTAATAGGGTTAGAGTCAGAAGGAGATACTTAGTATTAGTGTTAGGGTAATAGGGTCAGAGTTAGGATTAGTTACGTAGTATTAGTGTTAGGGTAATAGGGTCAGAGTTAGGATTAGTTGCTTAGTATTAGTGTTGGGGTTATAGGGTCAGAGTTAGGATTAGTTGCTTAGTATTAGTGTTAGGGTAATAGGGTCAGAGTTAGGATTAATTACTTAATATTAGTGTTAGGGTAATAGGGTCAGAGTTAGGATTAGTTACTTAGTATTAGTGTTGGGGTAATAGGGTCAGAGTTAGGATTAGTTTGCTTAGTATTAGTGTTGGGGTAATAGGGTCAGAGTTAGGATTAGTTACTTAGTATTAGTGTTAGGGTTATAGGGTCAGAGTTAGGATTAGTTACTTAGTATTAGTGTTGGGGTAATAGGGTTAGAGTTAGAATTAGTTACTTAGTATTAGTGTTAGGGTAATAGGGTCAGAGTTAGGATTAATTACTTAATATTAGTGTTAGGGTAATAGGGTTAGAGTCAGAATGAGATACTTAGTATTAGTGTTGGGGTAATAGGGTCAGAGTTAGGATTAATTACTTAATATTAGTGTTAGGGTAATAGGGTCGGAGTTAGGATTAGTTACTTAGTATTAGTGTTAGGGTTATAGGGTCAGAGTTAGGATTAGTTACTTAGTATTAGTGTTGGGGTAATAGGGTCAGAGTTAGGATTAGTTACTTAGTATTAGTGTTAGGGTAATAGGGTTAGAGTCAGAATGAGATACTTAGTATTAGTGTTGAGGTAATAGGATCAGTGTTAGGATTAGTTGCTTAGTATTAGTATTAGTGTTAGGATTAGTGTACATAGTATTGTATGGGGTATTAGAAAGAAGAAGAGTAAAAAGAAGTATTTTATTACACTTTAACTGGATTATTGATAAGTATTGGTGTAAGGTTGGTGGTGGAAGTATGGATAGTTACTTATTATTAAGCTTAGATTAAAGTAGAAAGAAGATTTTTTCTTTACTTCTGGATAGAGTAAGGGAGGGTTGGAACCCCTGACCTTTTCTTGCCATCTGGGGAGGTTTCCCTTCACTTCCTGTCCCAGACCTACAACAGGAAGTGAAGGGAAATCCCTCTAAAGTGAGGAAACCCACGGTTGTCACCAGAACTAGTGCCCTCATTGGAAGATTTCCCATACCTTCCTCTTCTGGTGACAACCCACAATTTGGGATATTTATTGGTTAGCCTGTCATTAGGTAATGAGGCTTCCACTGCTGAAAATGCTGGTTGCCTGGCTGTTATTTTCATCCTCTGGTATCGCTGTGTTCTGAGTCATTGACCCTTAACCAATATGCAGATTAGAGAGTCAGATTAAAGGTTTCTATCTCCATATTTCCTCCAGGTCGGCGAGACATGACTGACAAAGCCAGTTTTGTTGTATTTTACTCCATTCAGTACAATATTTTTATTATTTCTTTTTTATTTATGGAATAGAAATCTTCAGTTTCTTCACACAGCTGAAAGAGTCAAAGGAAGACCAACTCTATTCTTTTTTTTTTTCTTTTCATTCATTCATTTCATTCATTTTTTCATTCATTCATTCATTTTTCATTCATTAATTTTTTTCATTCATTAATTTCATTAGACCAACTCTATTAATTAAAGATGAAACTACAATTAAAAAAAAACAGCAATAATAAATATGTAAAGAAAATAAGTGAACTGCCACTGATGCTGATGAACTCTCATGTCCATCCTGATGCAGAACAACTCTGCAATTCTGGAGTCCTAACTTCACTGACTGCAGCCTGTAAGAGGCCAGAGAATCAGAAAGTATTGTGAAGCCATAGACAGCCAGATATGAAGCATTAAAAAGCCAGATCATAAATTAGTCAGTTATACATAGGCTGCCAACAAGCAGGCTGGCAGTGCTGGGATCTCCATTTAGACAGCCTGAGATGCTCTTGATGCTCGCTGTGTGAACGGACACAGGGAGGCTGCCATGGCCTCTTCTTATGAAGTTGCTAGTTCCCTGGCTGCCATGCCGATTCATTGGCGGACCCTGCAGTCTTTTACGTTTCCCTTCGGTGTTTTTTTGTTTTCTTATTTTTATTGGAAAACAAATTCTTTGGTAGAAAAGACAATTCAGGTGTGTTTATTTTATCCTTGGCTACAGGAATAAAGGGGAAGGGAAAAAAGAAAGGAAGAAAAGGATGAAGAGGAGGAAGGATAGAGGGAAGGAAGGATGGAAGGAAAGAATAGAGGGAAGGAAGGATGGAAGAGAAGGATAGAGAGAAGGAAGGATGGAAAGGAGAGATGTTGAGAAGGAAGAATGGACGGAAAGGATAGAGAGAAGGAAGGATGGAAATAATGGATAGAGAGAAGGAAGGATAGAAGGGAAGGATAGAGAGAAGAAAGGATGGAAGGGAAGGACAGAGAAAAGAAAGGATGGAAGGGAAGGATGGAAGGAAAGGATAGAGGGAGGAAGGATGGAAGGGAAGGATAGTGAGAAGGGAGGATAGAGAGAAGGAAGTATAGAAGGGAAGGATAGAGAGAAGGAAGGATAGAAGGGAAGGACAGAGAAAAGAAAGGATGGAAGGGAAGGATGGAAGGGAAGGATGGAAGGAAAGGATAGAGGAAGGAAGGATGGAAGGGACAGATAGAGGGATGGAAGGAAAGAACAGAAGGAAGGAAGGATGGAATAAAAGGATAGAGAGAAGAAAGGATGGAAGGAAAGGATAGAGGGAAGGATAGAGGGAAGGAAGGATGGAAGGGAAGCAGAGAGGGACGGAAGGAAAGAATAGAGGGAGGAAGGACAGAAGGAAAAAACAGAAGCAAGGAAGGGAAGAACAGAAGGAAGGAAGGATGGAATAAAAGGATAGAGAGAAGTAAGGATGGAAGTAAAGGATAGAGGGAAGGATAGAGGGAAGGAAGGATGGAAGGGAAGCAGAGAGGGAAGGAAGGACAGAATAGAGGGAGGAAGGATAGAAGGGAAGTATAGAGAGAAGGATGTATGGAAGGGAAGGGTAGAGGAAAGGAAGGATGGAAGGAAACAATAGAGGGAGGAAGGATGGAAAGGAGAGATATAGAGAAGGAAGGATAGATGGAAAAGATAGAGCGAAGGAAGGATGGAAGAGAAGGATAGAGGGAAGGAAGGATGGAAGGGAAGGATAGAGGGAAGGAAGGCTGGAAGGGAAGGATAGAGCGAAGGAAGTATGGAAGAGAAGGATAGAGGGAAGGATAGAGGGAAGGAAGGATGGAAGAGAAGGATAGAGGGAAGGAAGGATAGAGGGAAGGATAGAGGGAAGGAAGGCTGGAAGGGAAGGATAGAGGGAAGGAAGGATGGAAGGGAAGGATATAGAGGAGGAAGGATGGAAGGAAAAGATAGAAGCAAGAAAGGATGGAAGGAAAGAACAGAAGCAAGGAAGGGTGGAATAAAAGGATAGAGAGAAGAAAGGATGGAAGTAAAGGATAGAGGGAAGGATAGAGGGAAGGAAGGATAGAAGGAAAGGACAGAGGGAAGGAAGGATGGAAGGGAGGCATAGAAGGAAGGAAGGAAAGAATAGAGGGAGGAAGGGTAAAAGGGAAGGATAGAGGAAAGGAAGGAAGGAAAGAATTGAATGAAGAAGAATGGAAGGAAAGGATAAAGGGAAGAAAGGATGGAAGGAAAGAATAGAGTGAGGATGGATGGAAGGAAAGAATAGAGGGAGGAAGGAAAGAATAGAGGGAGGAAGGATGGAGGGGAAGGATAAAGGAAAGGAAGGATGGAAAGAAAAAATAGAGGGTGAAAGGATGGAAGGGACAGGTAGAGGGAAGGACGGATGGAAGGACAGAATAGAAGGAGGAGGGATAGAAGGAAGGAAGGATTGAAGGAAAGAATAGGGGGAGAACGGATGGAAGGTGACGGATAGAGGGAAGGAAAGAAGGGAAGGAAGGAAAGACGGACGGACATAATTGAAGAAAGGATAGATGGGGAAGGAATGATTTGTAAAGCGCCATACTGATACAGTAGATAAAAGGACAGGTGGGGGTCTAGCCATCAGAGCTTACACTCTAATAGGAAAGGTTGGGATGATGATGGCAGTGCCGGGGAATCATAGTACATAGTTCATTATCTCAGCATCACATTAGAGAACTTCCAGATGCTCAGAAGAGTCCTTGGCCCCCCGGGGCCCCTCCCTGTCCTCCAGCTCAGATGCTGGAAAGGGTCCTCATGGCAGATTGTAGTGTAATTAGTTTACAGAGGGAAAGAAATCCTAATTGAATTAGGTATCTCCATTCTTCACAGGTCCGGCAGGCTGACAGTTGGGCCTCTCTCCTTCTGCAGACATGGAACATCTTCTTGATCTAATTAACTTGTTTAGCAACCTGCTCAGCTCAGAGACTCCAGACCTTCACCAGCAGCTGGAGGGAGAGAGACCCCCCCAAATGTCCATAACATGCTGAACCCTGAGAGCAGGTCACCAGCCCCGCCATACCGGTGACAATGGAAGGGGGGATCATTCCACTACTACCCCCACCATCCTCCCTCTGTATTTTCTATTCTACTAATCATAAAGGATGAGCCACCCAGAATGGAAATGTCAATTATGGGTGACATCACAGGTGCTCCTTACCTCCCTACATTTCCCAACCTTGGTTAGGAATACTTGTTTTATCATCTATATTATTATATACTATATATTATACTACCAACATATACCACAGTGCTGTACAGAGATCACTGAGCCAATCACATCAGTCTCTGTACCAGAGGAGCTTACACTCTAATGTCCCCTCCCCCACAGTCACATCAGTCTCTGTACCAGAGGAGCTTACACTCTAATGCCCCCCACAGTCACTCACTATTATTATTATACATGTATATAGCTCTGACATATACCGCAGTGCTGTACAGAGATCACTGAGTCAGTCACTTCAGTCTCTGTACCAGAGGAGCTTACACTCTAATGTCCCCTCCCCCACAGTCACATCAGTCTCTGTACCAGTGGAGCTTACACTCTAATGTCCCCTCCCCCACAGTCACATCAATCTCTGTACCAGAGGAGCTTACACTCTAATGCCCCCCACAGTCAAACACTATTATTATTATTATACATTTATATAGCTCTGACATATACCACAGGAGCTTACACTCTAATGTCCCCCACAGTCACACACTATTATTATTATACATTTATATATCTCTGACATATACCGCAGTGCTGTACACAGATCACTGAGCCAATCACATCAGTCTCTGTACCAGAGGAGCTTACACTCTAATGCCCCCTCCCCCACAGTCACATCAGTCTCTGCACCAGAGGAGCTTACACTCTAATGTCCCCTCCCCCACAGTCACATCAGTCTCTGTACCAGAGGAGCTTACACTCTAATGTCCCTTCCCCCACAGTCACATCAGTCTCTGTACCAGAGGAGCTTACACTCTAATGTCCCCTCCCCCACAGTCACATTAGTCTCTGTACCAGAGGAGCTTACACTCTAATGCCCCCCACAGTCACACACTATTATTATTATACATGTATATAGCTCTGACATATACCGCAGTGCTGTACAGAGATCACTGAGCCAATCACATCAGTCTCTGTACCAGAGGAGCTTACACTCTAATGTCCCTTCCCCCACAGTCACATCAGTCTCTGTACCAGAGGAGCTTACGCTCTAATGTCCCCTCCCCCACAGTCACATCAGTCTCTGTACCAGAGGAGCTTACACTCTAATGTTCCCCTCCCCCACAGTCACACACTATTATTATTATACATTTATATAGCTCTGATATATCTGATGACAGGTCCTCTTTATGTACAATGCACAGAATGAGGGGGGTCATATGGCAATCATCGATCATTGATCCCCCAGCACCCACACTTCTCATATTGCAGGTGCCCCCACAGTGACAGGTCCTCTTTGCCGGCCTCTATGGGCCTCTCCTTCCTGTGAGTGGCAGGAGGTCGGCGTCCGTCAGCGAGGATTTCATTATCACCCTCATTAGGAGATTATTTCTTTACATCTGGACGTTAATTGTCCTCAGTGACAGAACATTTCTCTGTCATATTAGCTGCGGCCATTTCTATCCCCCAAATATTGCAAATCCAATACAAATGTGATTATCCGGAGGGAATCAGATGCTAATTGGATCGGGAAGAGTCCGTATAAGGTGGATGATGGCTGCGGGGGGACAGGAAGAGAGGCAGCTGTTCCGGAGCGATCGATACGGGATAGGATGCACAACCGTCTCATAGATTGCAAGCTCCTGTGGTCACTCGTGCCACCGGCAAAACTGTAAATGACACAAAAAGAGGCGAAAAAGTGAGAGCTGCCACCCCAGACAGTATAGAATTTGACGGGGACATCAGGGGGGCTCAGGGGGGCTTTCTGGCTCTCCCATAGGAAGAGATGTGTTCCCCAGACTCAGAGACATGAGCAGGCCAAGGGTTCCCAACTCCGCCCACTTGGACCTTCTTACTGTCCTTTATAGTGAGAGGGAAGTTGCACTGCATGTAATAATGGTAAAATCTTACTAAAACCAAAGATATTCACTCATTATATACAACTGCACAGACAGGCCGTATATTACATCATTGTTGGTAGATCTAAAGGGGTTGGGGTTACAGGGAGGGATAATGTTGGTGATACAGGGAGGGTTGGTATTAGGAATATAGCAAAGACTTGGATTTCTTGGGTGAATAGAATGGCTCACACCCACCATGAATGGGTTTAGTCTACAAATGGAAGGGTTAGTATTGAGGTTACCAGGAGGGTCAGTGTTGAGGTTACGGGGAGAGTCGATGTTGAGGTAACGGGGGGGGGGTGGGGGTCGGTGCTGAGGTTATGGGGAGGGTCAGTGTTTGGGTTATGGGGAGGGTCAGTGTTGGGGTAACGGGGATAGTCGGTGTTGAAGTTACGGGGATGGTCAGTGTTTGGGCTGCAAGGAGGGTTGGTGTAGGGGCTACGGGGAGGGTTGGTGTTGATGTTACGGGGAGGGTCAGTGTTGGGCTTATGGGGAAGGTTGGTGTTGGGTTTACGGGGAGGGTTAGTGTTGAAGTTACAGGGAGGGTCAGTGTTGGGGTTACAGGAAGGGTTAGTGTAGGATTACAGGGAAGGTTAGTTTTGGGGTTACAGGAAGGGTCAGTGTTGAGGTTACAGGGAAGGTTAGTGTTGGGGTTACAGGGAGAGTTAGTGTTGGGGTTAGAGGGAGGGTTAGTGTTGGGGTTACAGGGAGCGGTAGTGTTGGGGGTTACAGGAAGGGTCTGCATTGGGGTACAGGGAGGGTCAGTGTTGGGTTTACAGGGAGGGTCAGTGTTGGGGTTAATGGGAGGGTCTGTGTTGGTATTACAGGGAGGGCCAGTGTTGGGGGTACAGGGAGGGTCAGTGTTGAGGTTACAGGGAGGGTCAGTGTTGGGTTTACAGGGAGGGTCAGTGTTGGGGGTGCAGGGAGGGTTAGTGTTGGGGGTACAGGGAGGGTCAGTGTTGGGGTTACAGGGTTGGTCAGTGTTGAGGTTACAGGGAAGTTTAGTGTTAGGGTTACAGGGAAGGTTAGTGTTAGGGTTACAGGGAGGGTCAGTGTTGGGGTTACGGGGAGGGTCTGTGTTTGGGTTACAGAGAGGGTCTGTGTTGGTGTACAGGGAGGGTCAGTGTTAGGGTTACAGGGAGGGTCTGTGTTGGGGTTACAGGGAGGGTCTGTGTTGGTGTACAGGGAAGGTCAGTGTTGGGGTACAGGGAGGGTCAGTGTTGGGGGTATAGGGAGGGTCAGTGTTGGGGGTACAGGGAGGGTTATTGTTGGGGGTACAGGGAGGGTCAGTGTTGGGGGTACAGGGAGGGTTAGTGTTGGGGGTACAGGGAGGGTCAGTGTTGGGGGTACAGGGAAGGTCGGTGTGGGGGGTACAGGGAGGGTTATTGTTGGGGGTACAGGGAGGGTCAGTGTTGGGGGGTACAGGGAGGGTTAGTGTTGGGGGTACAGGGAGGGTCAGTGTTGGGGGTACAGGGAGGGTTAGTGTTGGGGGTACAGGGAGGGTCTGTGCTGGGGTACAGGGAGTTTCAGTGTTGGGGGTGCAGGGAGGGTCTGTGTTGGGGTACAGGGAGTTTCAGTGTTGGGGGTGCAGGGAGAGTTAGTGTTGGGTTGGTGTTAAAATAAGAATTTTATTTAAAATAATAACATTTGTTTGAGCTTTCCATACACTAACACAATTTCATTTGACATTCTTCCTTTTAGGACCGTTCGATTTTCTATTGGTCAGAGGGGCCAAATTGAAGGTCATTTTCAACGTCAGTTGCTAGAAAATTAGAGGGAGCGGGATAACATTTTTTTTCCTCAATCAAATTTCAAACAGCGAATTTATTTTTTTGTTCGGGAAGTTTTATCCATTCCAAAATCGAATGTTAAAAGCACAAAAAACTTTGAAGGTATTTAGAAATTACATTTGTCCACTCATGATATACAGTGCCTTGAAAAAGTATTCATACCCCTTGATATTTCCCACATTTTGTCATGTTACAACCAAAAACGTAAATGTACTTTATTGGGATTTTATGTGAGAGACCGACACAAAGTGGTACATAATTATTGTGAAGTGGAAGGAAAATGATAAATTATACAAATAAATCTGAGAAAAGTTTGGCTGCATTTGTATTCACCCCCCCCCCCCCCCCCCAGAGTCAATACTTTGTAGAACCGCCTTTCCCTGCAATTACAGCTGCAAGTCTTTTTGGGGATGTCTCTACCAGCTTTGCATCTAGAGAGGACATTTCTGCCCATTCTTCTTTGCAGAATATCTCAAGCTCTGTCAGATTGGATGGAGAGAGTCTGTGAACAGCAATTTTCAAGTCTTACCACAGATTCTCAATGTGATTTAGGTCTGGACTGTGACTGGGCCATTCTAACACATGAATATGCTTTGATGTAAACCATTCCATTGTAGCTCTGGCTGGATGTTTCGGGTCGTTGTCCTGCTGGAAGGTCAACCTCCGCCCCAGTCTCAAGTCTTTTCCAAACTCTAACAGGTTTTCTTCTAAGATTTCCCTGTATTTGGCTCCATCCATCTTCCCATCAACTCTGACCAGCTTCCCTGTCCCTGCTGAAGAAAATCATCCCCACAATATGATGCTGCCACCACCATGTTTCACAGTGGGGATGGTGTGGTCAGGGTGATGTGCAGTGTTAGTTTTCCCCCACACATAGCGTTTTGCTTTTAGGTCAAAAAGTTCAATTCTGGTGTCATCTGAGCAGAGCACCTTCTTCCACATTTTCTGTGTCCCCCACATGGCTTCTCCCAAACTGCAAACAGGACTTCTTATGGCTTTCTTCCACCAATGGCTTTCTTCTTCTCACTCTTCCATAAAGGGCAGATTTGTGGAGCGCACGACTAATAGTTGTCCTGTGGACAGATTCTCCCACCTGAGCTGTGGATCTCTGCAGCTCCTCCAGAGTTCCCATGGGCCTCTTGGCTGCTTCTCTGATGAATGTTCTCCATCCCCGGCCGGTCAGTTTAGGTGGACGGCCATGTCTTGGTAGGGTCGCAGTTGTGCCATACTCTTTCCATTTTCCGATGATGGATTGAGCAGTGCTCCGTGAGATGTTCAAAGCTTGGGAGATTTTTTTAAAACCTAAACCTGCTTTACACTTCTCCACAACTTTATCCCTGACCGGTCTGGTGTGTTCCTTGGCCTTCATGATGCCGTTTGTTCACTAAGGTTCCCTAACAAACCTCTGAGGGCTTCACAGAACAGCTGTATTTATACTGAGATTACATTACACACAGGTGGACTCTATTTACTAATTAGGTGACTTCTGAAGGCAATTGTTTCCACTAGATTTTACACTGAACAAAATTATAAACGCAAAACTTTTGTTTTTGCCCCCATTTTTCATGAGCTGAACTCAAAGATCTCAGACTTTTTCTATGTACACAAAAGACCGATTTCTCTCAAATATTCTTCACAAATCTGTGTAAATCAGTGTTAAGCCCCGTACACACGTACTGATCGTCGGCCGAACGATCGTCCGTCTTTTGTCCAGGGCTGTGGTATCTGTTGAAAACTGCAAAAGACTGCACACAAATTTTGTCGGCCAACAACAGCCGACTGCAGAAGTGATGTCATGTGATGGTTAACTTTACTTGTCTTTTTTCTTTTCTGAGCATGCCCAGTCTTGCAAATCTGCTGTCTGTCGGCCGAAATCTGTACTGACTGGCGAACAATCGGCCGTTCTGGTGTTGGCCAACAAAAATTTTAATGCTTGCACGACAGATTCTGTTCGGCCGAAAATGCGCTGTCGGCTGTCGGAAGCATCATACTAACAAGCCTACAATCGGCCGATCGGTCGTCGGCCGAATATTTACGGCCGACAATCGGTACGTGTGTACGGGGCATTAGTGATCACTTCTCCTTTGCCGAGATAATCCGTCCACCTCACAGGTGTGGCATATCAAGATGCTGATTGGACAGCATGATTATTGCACAGGTGTGCCTTAGGCTGCCCACAATAAAAGGCCACTCTAACATGTGCAGTTTTACTGTATTGGGGGGGTCGGAAAACAAGTCAGTATCTGGTGTGACCACCATTTGCCTCACGCAGTGCAGCACATCTCCTTGGCATACAGTTGATCAGGTTGGTGATTGGTTCCTGTGGAATGTTGGTCCGCTCCACTTCAATGGCTGTGCGAAGTTGCTGGATATTGGCAGGACCTGGAATACGCTGTCCTATACGCCGATCCAGAGCGTCTCAAACATGCCCAATGGGAGACATGTCCGGTGAGTATGCTGGCCATGCAAGAACTGGGATGTTTTCAGCTTCCAGGAATTGTGTACAGATCCTTGCACCATGGAGCCGCGCATTATCATGCTGCAACATGAGGTGAAAAAAATGAGAACACATAGTGTTCAAGAATAATGTGGGACTTTACATGAGGTGTAACCAGTATAAACATAATGATAACAATATCACATATACATCTGCTGGTAAGCATAGAGAAGCATAGGATTGGTCATTATGTGTTTATTAAACTGTACATGGCAGATAATATTGAGTATAATGAATACAAAACAAATAAGAAGGGACATACATAAGGTACACATAAATAAATAACATACTAAAACCATAACAAATGTTTAAAAATAGTGACAGGATGAACCAAAAATTACGGAGTAACAATAAATGTTGATATTAGGTTGAGTATGGTGGAAAATTGGAATGGCCTTCATGGCTCAACGCGTTTCGTGAATTTATTTTCACTTCCTCAGGAGCAGGCACATTTCTAATTTCTAAAAAATATATAATATATGTATGTAAGATGGAGCCAGTCATGCATCCAAAGAAAAGTATTTTGAAACAACTAAAGTTTAAATAGCTTACAGTGGAGTGGTGGTTGTCAATGAGACGGAGGATCTCCCAGAGAAACGTCCCCATTGGGAACTGAGGGGGCACTGTCTCCGCACAAAGCCACACCGCAAGGTCCAGTAGGGTGATGTGAATGGCCAAAGGTGGGTCTTGGGCTGGATAATAGGTAGCAATCTGATCAAAGGGTAACAAAGGAATATATATTGGAAATAAAACCATAAATATACAATTGGAGTCATTAAGCCCAAAACCGAGGTGAGTGAGAAAATATATGTGTTGGAAGTTGGGACCAAAAGGCACCAATAGGTCCAAAAAAGGTGAAAGGTGAACGGTGAAAAAGGATAGGATAACCATAAATCAGCGCATAAGTTATAATACCAAAAGTGATGCTAGAACAGATGGATAAAGGAGACACCTAGTGCAAAAAAAGTTGAAAGGTAAAACCCCAATAGCAGAAATAGTGAGCCAATATAGATTATAGTGCCAGAGGTGATAATGTAACAAAATAAAGGAAGGAGACATCAGGTGCAAAGAAAAATAGAACCCCAGTGGCAGAGATGGTGCACATAAGTGATGAAACAGGAGACAAAGGTAGACCTGCATTGTGGTGTCGGCAGGGATGGCTCCCAGCGTCACAAACTGTTCATCGAGAGGACAGCCACCGTTCACCTTTCACCTTTTTTGGACCTATTGGTGCCTTTTGGTCCCAACTTCCAACACATATATTTTCTCACTCACCTCGGTTTTGGGCTTAATGACTCCAATTGTATATTTATGGTTTTATTTCCAATATATATTCCTTTGGTACCCTTTGATCAGATTGCTACCTATTATCCAGCCCAAGACCCACCTTTGGCCATTCACATCACCCTACTGGACCTGCGGTGTGGCTTTGTGCGGAGACAGTGCCCCCTCAGTTCCCAATGGGGACGTTTCTCTGGGAGATCCTCCGTCTCATTGACAACCAACACTCCACTGTAAGCTATTTAAACTTTAGTTGTTTCAAAATACTTTTCTTTGGATGCATGACTGGCTCCATCTTACATACATATATTATATATTTTTTAGAAATTAGAAATGTGCCTGCTCCTGAGGAAGTGAAAATAAATTCACGAAACGCGTTGAGCCATGAAGGCCATTCCAATTTTCCACCATACTCAACATGCATCCTAATATCAACATTTATTGTTACTCCGTAATTTTTGGTTCATCCTGTCACTATTTTTAAACATTTGTTATGGTTTTAGTATGTTATTTATTTATGTGTACCTTATGTATGTCCCTTCTTATTTGTCTTGTATTCATTATACTCAATATTATCTGCCATGTACAGTTTAATAAACACATAATGACCAATCCTATGCTTCTCTATGCTTACCAGCAGATGTATATGTGATATTGTTATCATTATGTTTATACTGGTTACACCTCATGTAAAGTCCCACATTATTCTTGAACACTATGTGTTCTCATTTTTTTTCATATACATAGGGATGGAGACTCAATGGCACGAGTTTCATTTAAAGTCCCAACTCCCCTTTCTTTCCCTTTAATCCACTTCCCCTTTCCTCCCCTCTTTTCCTTATGTCCTCCTTATTACACTGTAACATGAGGTGATGGTGGTGGATGAATGGCACAATGGGCCTCAGGATCTCGTCACAGTATCTCTGTGCATTCAAAATGCCATCAATAAAATGCACCTGTGTTCATTGTCCATAACATATGCCTGCCCATACCATAACCCCACCGCCACCATGGGCCACTCCATACACAACGTACGCCTGCCCATACCATAACCCCACCACCACCATGGGCCACTCCATCCACAACGTACGCCTGCCCATACCATAACCCCACCGCCACCATGGGCCACTCCATCCACAACATACGCCTGCCCATACCATAACCCCACCGCCACCATGGGCCACTCCATCCACAACGTACGCCTGCCCATACCATAACCCCACCACCATGTGCCACTCAATCCAGAACGTACGCCTGCCCATACCATAACCCCACCACCATGTGCCACTCAATCCAGAACGTACGCCTGCCCATACCATAACCCCACCACCATGTGCCACTCAATCCAGAACGTACGCCTGCCCATACCATAACCCCACCACCATGTGCCACTCAATCCAGAACGTACGCCTGCCCATACTATAACCCCACCACCATGGGCCACTCAATCCAGAACGTACGCCTGCCCATACCATAACCCCACCGAAACCATTGGCCACTCCATCCACAATGTATGCCTGCCCATACCATAACCCCACCGCCACCATGGGCCACTCCATCCACAATGTATGCCTGCCCATACCATAACCCCACCGCCACCATGGGCCACTCCATCCACAATGCTGACATCAGCAAACCGCTCACCCACACCACGCCATACAGGATGTCTGCCATCTGCCCTGTACAGTGAAAACCAGGATTCATCCATGAAGAGAACACCTGTTCAAAGTGCCATCCAATGTGAGCATTTGCCCACTCAAGTTGGTTACGATGACGAACTGCAGTCTGGTGGGGCCCCCGAAGAGGACGATGAGCATGCAGATGAGCTTCCCTGAGACGGTATCTGCAGAAATTCTTTGGTTATGCAAACCGATTGTTGCAGTGGCTGTCTGGGTGGCTGGTCTCAGACCATCTTGGAGGTGAAGATGCTGGATGTGGAGGTCCTGGGCTGGTCTCAGACCATCTTGGAGGTGAAGATGCTGGATGTGGAGGTCCTGGGCTGGTCTCAGACCATCTTGGAGGTGAAGATGCTGGATGTGGAGGTTCTGGGCTGGTCTCAGACCATCTTGGGGGTGAAGATGATGGATGTGGAGGTCCTGGGCTGGTCTCAGACCATCTTGGAGGTGAAGATGATGGATGTGGAGGTCCCGGGCTGGTCTCAGACCATCTTGGAGGTGAAGATGCTGGATGTGGAGGTCCTGGGCTGGTCTCAGACCATCTTGGAGGTGAAGATGCTGGATGTGGAGGTCCTGGGCTGGTCTCAGACCATCTTGGAGGTGAAGATGCTGGATGTGGAGGTTCTGGGCTGGTCTCAGACCATCTTGGGGGTGAAGATGATGGATGTGGAGGTCCTGGGCTGGTCTCAGACCATCTTGGAGGTGAAGATGCAGGATGTGGAGGTCCTGGGCTGGTCTCAGACCATCTTGGAGGTGAAGATGCTGGATGTGGAGGTCCTGGGCTGGTCTCAGACCATCTTGGAGGTGAAGATGCTGGATGTGGAGGTCCTGGGCTGGTCTCAGACCATCTTGGAGGTGAAGATGATGGATGTGGAGGTCCCAGGCTGGTCTCAGACCATCTTGGAGGTGAAGATGCTGGATGTGGAGGTCCTGGGCTGGTCTCAGACCATCTTGGAGGTGAAGATGCTGGATGTGGAGGTCCTGGGCTGGTCTCAGACCATCTTGGAGGTGAAGATGCTGGATGTGGAGGTTCTGGGCTGGTCTCAGACCATCTTGGGGGTGAAGATGCTGGATGTGGAGGTCCTGGGCTGGTCTCAGACCATCTTGGGGGTGAAGATGCTGGATGTGGAGGTCCTGGGCTGGTCTCAGACCATCTTGGAGGTGAAGATGCTGGATGTGGAGGTCCTGGGCTGGTCTCAGACCATCTTGGAGGTGAAGATGCTGGATGTGGAGGTCCTGGGCTGGTCTCAGACCATCTTGGAGGTGAAGATGATGGATGTGGAGGTCCCAGGCTGGTCTCAGACCATCTTGGAGGTGAAGATGCTGGATGTGGAGGTCCTGGGCTGGTCTCAGACCATCTTGGAGGTGAAGATGCTGGATGTGGAGGTCCTGGGCTGGTCTCAGATGATCTTGGAGGTGAAGATGCTGGATGTTGAGGTCATGGGCTGGTCTCAGATGATCTTGGAGGTGAAGATGCTGGATGTGGAGGTCCTGGGCTGGTCTCAGATGATCTTGGAGGTGAAGATGCTGGATGTGGAGGTCCTGGGCTGGTCTCAGACCATCTTGGAGGTGAAGATGCTGGATGTGGAGGTCCTGGGCTGGTCTCAGATCATCTTGGAGGTGAAGATGCTGGATGTGGAGGTCCTGGGCTGGTCTCAGACCATCTTGGAGGTGAAGATGCTGGATGTGGAGGTCCTGGGCTGGTCTCAGATGATCTTGGAGGTGAAGATGCTGGATGTGGGGGTCCTGGGCTGGTCTCAGATGATCTTGGAGGTGAAGATGCTGGATGTGGAGGTCCTGGGCTGGTCTGAGACCAACTTGGAGGTGAAGATGCTGGATGTGGAGGTCCTGGGTTGGTGTGGTTACACATGGTCTGCGGTTGTGAGGCCGGTTGGATGTACTGCCAAATTCTCTGAAACGCCTTTGGAGACGGCTTATGGTAGAGAAATGAACATTCAATTCACGGGGGAACAGCTCTGGTGGACATTCCTGCAGTCAGCATGCCAATTGCACGCTCCCTCAAAACTTACGACATCTGTGGCATTGTGCTGTGTGATAAAACTGCACATTTGTGGGCAGCCTAAGGCACACCTGTGCAATAATCATGCTGTCCAATCAGCATCTTGATATGCCACACCAGTGAGGTGGATGGATTATCTCGGCAAAGGAGAAGTGATCACTAACACAGATTAACACAGATTTGTGAAGAATATTTGATAGAAATACCCAGAACTGTCGTCTGAACGTTCGTTCTGAAAGCTTCTAGTGTGAGGCCGGCTCTACTGATGAGAAAGCGAATGAAGATTTGACAAAGTATGAAGAATTCCGGGAGGGCAAACAATTGAATGGAAGCATCGATGGACGTGATTGGCTGGGGAACATTCCCTGTATTCACAAACTTCACCCGGACGCAGTCCGCGGCGATTTTCAGACGGGCGCGCTCCTCCGGCAGAGCGAAATGAACGTTTATAAATCAGGATTTCGCCTGAAGCCGTCTCCAGGAAAAAAAAAAAAAATCAGCTTTCTGTCTAAAGTGACAAGTCAAAGGCGGCGGGACGGATTGGCGCAGTCCCCCCTCCCCCCATACGCGGAGATAGATGCTCCGATGACACAGAATCCACAAAGAATTTTCCTCCAGATTTATTTGGTGGTCGGAAATCTCCTCCATTATTTACCAGCAAACACGCGTTTTCCTTCCCGTCTTCCAGACACATATATCGCCCATCCCGAGGATAAATCCGCCGCGCCCTGTCAGCCCTCACATCGCCGTTCAAGGGGGCACATAAATTTTGAGGATGGCGCGCGGGACCGGTTCTGTATTTGCAATACGCAAATGTGTCACCAGGAACGTACATCAAGCGAGCGCCGCCGCCGCCATACTGAGACTGGAGACAGAGAGACAGTTTAGATTCAGAGTTCATTCCTTTTCATAGACTGAACGTTTGACGCAGATCAGCCCCTTGCTGCAACCCCTCACCTTGTGATTGTTACAATGTACAGTCTGATCACTGGGGGAGGGGAGACTGAGGAAATGCCTCCTCCTCCTTCTACAAAGTTACAATGTACAGTCTGATCACTGGGGGGGGGGGGAGACTGAGGAAATGCCTCCTCCTCCTTCTACAAAGTTACAATGTACAGTCTGATCACTGGGGGAGGGGAGACTGAGGAAATGCTTCCTCCTCCTTCTACAAAGTTACAATGTACAGTCTGATCACTGGGGGAGGGGAGACTGAGGAAATGCTCACCAAAATTGGACAATAGAAGATTGGAAAAACGTTGTCTAGTCTGGATTGCAGCTGCAACATTCAGATGGTGGGGTCAGAATTTGGCGCATGGATCCATCCTGCCTTGTAGCAATGGTTCAGACTGGTGGTGGGGGTTTAATGGTGTGGGGGAGGAGGGGGTGTGTAATGGCTCAGTCTGGTGGTGGTGTAATGGTGTGGGGGAGGAGGGGGTAATGGTTCAGGCTGGTGGTGTAATGATGTGGAGGGGGGGGGGTAACGGTTCAGGCTGGTGGTGGTGGTGTAATGGTGTGGAGGAGGAGGAGGGGGAGGTAATGGTTCAGGCTGGTGGTGGTGGTGGTGTAATGGTGTGGAGGAGGAGGGGAGGGGGTAATGGTTCAGGCTGGTAGTGGTGGTTGTGTAATGATGTGGGGGAGGAGGGGGGTTAATGGTTCAGGCTGGTGGTGGTGGTGTAATGATGTGGGGGAGGAGGGGGGGGGCAATGGTTCAGGCTGGTGGTGGTGGTGTAATGGTGTGGGGGAGGAGGGGGGGGGGTGTAACGGTTCAGGCTGGTGGTGGTGGTGGTGGTGTAATGGTGTGGGGGAGGAGGGGGGGGTGTAATGGTTCAGGCTGGTAGTGGTGGTGTAATGGTGTGTGTGGGGGGGGGGGGTGTAAGGGTTCAGGCTGGTGGTGGTGTAATGGTGTGGGGGAGGAGGGGGGGTGTAAGGGTTCAGGCTGGTGGTGGTGTAATGGTGTGGGGGAGGAGGGGAGGGGGTAATGGTTCAGGCTGGTGGTGGTGGTGTAATGGTGTGGGGGAGGAGGGGAGGGGGTAATGGTTCAGGCTAGTGGTGGTGTAATGGTGTGGGGAAGGGAGGGGGGTAACGGTTCAGGCTGGTGGTAGTGGTGTAATGGTGTGGGGAAGGGAGGGGGGGTAACGGTTCAGGCTGGTGGTAGTGGTGTAATGTTGTGGGGAAGGGAGGGGGGGGTAATGGTTCAGGCTGGTGGTGGTGTAATGGTGTGGGGGAGGAGGGGGTAATGGTTCAGGCTGGTGGTGGCGGTGTAATGGTGTGGGGGAGGAGGGGGGGTAACGGTAAAATTAAGCGCTTGTGGGGAACTGTATCAAACGCCTTAGCGAAATCCAGGTACACCACATCCACTGGTCTGCCCCTATCTAGCTCACAGCTCACCTCCTCGTAGAATGTTAAGAGATTGGTTTGACAAGAATGCCCATTTGTAAACCCGTGCTGATTACTGCTAATGATGTTGTTGTCTTTAGCAAACTCTACAATATAGTCCCTTATAATCCCCTCCAGAAGTTTACATACTATTGATGTCAGACTGACAGGCCTATAATTTCCCGGGATATGCCTCAGCCCTTTTTTGAATTTCGGAATCACGTTAGCTTTCCTCCAATCCCCTGGTACATCTCCTGTCCTAATACTGTCAGCAAAGATCAGGAACAGTGGTCTAGATATAACCTTACTGAGTTCCTTGAGCACTCTCGGATGTACGCCATCCGGGCCTGGTGATTTGTTTGTGTTAATTTTATCCAGCCTTTCCCTGATTTCACCCTAGCCAGCCAGGTTTGGCTTTGTCTCTTCTAAATTTATTTCCCATAGGAATGCACTGCGAGATGCATTTGCTTAATATGTTCCTAAAGCATTCCCATTTTTCCTCTGTGGTCAGGGATCCCAGGGTTTGGTCCCAGTTTACCCTTTCCATCAATGAGTACAATTTTGGAAAGTTTGCCCTTCTGAAGTTTAGGGTTCTTATGTTCCCCACTTGCCTTGTTATATTGTTATTTACACTAAATGTGATCATCCTGCGATCGCTAGAGCCCAGGTTGTCCTGGACTCCTACCTCCGAGATTAGGTCTGGGTCATTAGTGATCAATAGATCCAGCACTGCATTTTCTCTAGTAGGAGAGTCCACCAACTGTGACATGTAGTTGTCCTGTAAGGTTTCCATGAATAGCTGACCGTTCTCTCTGGAATCATCACAGAGCGCCTGTGATCCTTCTATTCAGGAACACAGATCTCTATGATCATTCCACAAGTACATCCCCCTACACAGTTAGAAAGCACACCCTAGGGACACATTTAGCCCTTTGATCGCCCCTGGTAGTAACCCCTTCCCTGCCAGTGTCATCAGTACAGTGACAGTGCATATTTTTAGCACTGATTACTGTAGTAATGTCACTGGTCCCCCCAAAAGTGTCAAAAATGTCAGTTAGGGGTCCGATCTGTCCGCCGCAATGTCGCAGTCCCGCTAAAAATCGCAGATCGCTGCTATTACTAGTAAAAAATAAATAAACAAATGAAGATCATATAAATCTTTCCCCTAGTTCAGGGATATGCAAACCATGGCCCTCCAGATGTTGCAGAACTACAATTCCCATGAGGCATAGCAAGACTGACAGCCACAAGCATGACACCCAGGCATGATGGGACTTGTAGTTTTGCAACAGCTGGAGAGCCACAGTTTGCATATCCCTTCCCTAGTTTGTAGATGCAATAACTTTTTGCGCAATCCAATCAGAATACGCTTATTGGTATTTTTCTTAACAAAAATATGTAGCAGAATACAAATTGGCCTAAAATGGTGAAAAAATTAGATTTTTGCATTTTTTTTTATTGGGAATATTTTATAGCAGAAAGTGAAAAATATATATATATTTTTTTTTTCAGAATTGTCGCTATTGTGTTGTTTATAGCACAAAAAAATTTAAAAAATCACACAGGTGATCAAATACCACCAAAAAAAGCTCTATTTGTGGGGAGAAAAGGACATCAATTTTATTTGGGTGCAGCATTGCGCGACCGCGCAATTGTCTATTAACCACTTGCCGACTGCTCACAGTATATTTACTGCGGCAGTCAGCCCCTCACAGGCAGAGTGACGTAGGTCTACGTCGCTCGCCTGTGAGGCTCTGGGGAGCGAGCGCGCGCCTGCGGAGGCGCGCTCCCGCTCCCGCGCGGTCACGGACCCCCCCGCGCGTGTGACCAGCGGACCCGATGTCCGCCGGTCACTCGGCGATCGGCGGGGGAGAGGGAGAATGTCAGGCAGCTTGTGTAAACAAGCCACCTGTCATTCTCCTCGCTGTAAAAACACTGATCACATGGATCTACTATGTAGATCCGTTGATCAGTGTCCTTACAGCTCAAGCCACAGCCAATCACAGTAGAAAGCACGCCCCTAGGGACACACACAGCCCCTCCCTCCCAAATAAAGTTAACCCCTTCACTACCAGTGTATTTTTACAGTAACAGTGCATATATATAGCACTGATTACTGTAGAAATGTCACTGGTAACCCCAAAAGTGTCAAAAATGTCAGTCAAGGGTCCGATCTGTCCGCCCCAATGTCGCAGTACCGCAAAAAAAATCGCAGATCGCCGCCATTTACACGTTAAAAAAAAAAACACCAAAAATGACAGAAATCTTTCCCTTTGTTAGTAAACGCGATAACTTTTGCGCAAACCAATCAAAATACGCTTTTTGCGATTTTTTTTACCAAACATAGGTAGCATAAAACAAATTGGCTGAAAATTTTAAAAAATTTTGATTTTTATATTTTTTTTGGGGGGAATTTCATATTAAAAAATGTGAAAAATATTGTTATTTTTGCAAAATGTACGCTCTTTTTTTGTTTATAGCGCAAAAAAGTAAAAATCGCACGGGTGATCAAATACCACCAAAAGAAAGCTCTGTTTGTGGGAAAAAAAGGACGCCAAATTCGTTTAGATACAGCGTCGCACGACCGCGCAATTGTCTGTTAAAGTCACGCAGTGCCGAATCGCAAAATACCCCCTGGTCGTTTAGCAGGAAAATCCTCCGGGGCTTAAGTGGTTAAAGTAACGCAGAATAGTGCCTGGTCATTAAGGGGGAAAATCTTCCAGTCCGGAAGTGGTTAAATCAAATCAGTAAATGTACATTGTATTTACTTGTAGCCTAAATGCTGAAATTTACACTTAAAACTGTAATCTTGTAACTTTTGGAAATGCCAGTAAATACTTGGCTGTGCCAGGGAATTCGTGGGTGTCGTGTCAGTAAATTCCTATCTGGTAGGTTGGTAATGCTGGCTGCACCATGAATCCACCAGCAAAGTGCCAGAAACCATGTCCCGCCCCCTTTAGAGTGACACTCACCGGGCCTAACTGCCATTCCTTTTCATGAGTGGAAGATTACGCTTTCACCCAGTTTTGGACCGGCCCGCGCACACACAGGCGCATCTCATAACATTAGAATATCATCAAAAAGTTAATTTATTTCACTAATTCAATTCAAAATATAAAACTCCTATATTTTACATAGATGTGTTACACACAGAGTGATATATTTCACACATTTCTTTCTTTTAATTATAGTGACACCCCAAAATTCAGTGTAGCACCCTCCTAGGTGGGTGCTTGACAGAAAGTATAGTTTTGGGTCCTGTCTGCTTACCAGAGGGGCTACAGGTAAATCTTTATTGTTCTCTGCCTACCAGAGAGCAGGATTTGTTAGTGAGGTCTGCTCATTGTGCTCAGGTGCAACTCGTTCTGTCTGCAGAGTATTTCACACTGGTTCAATAGGGAGGCATGTTGGACAGTGGGAGGAAACTTAAAAATGAGTGCACAGGCATTTGATACAGCCCTGGTGATTTGGCAAAGTGCCTTGGTGCATGCTGGGATACTGTATAAATGCCAGAAGCACATGTGCTCGGGGTCTTTTGTCTGGATAGCGGAGTCCCGGAGGGAGGGGGCTGCTGCCTCCTTCTCTGTAGAGGTGCCATGTGGCCTCAGGTAGATGACCTGAGGGCCTGGAGAGTGATAGTGAGGAACTGAACCCGGAGGTCCGATGGAGCTGACTGAAAGGGGAGACACTGGAGGATGTGTACAATGAGTACAGATCTGTGTCAAGGGGCCTGACCTGAGGGAGCCAACCCTGCAGCTAGAAGAGTCATGGTGGACAGTGTTGGCAATAATTCAGACTCACATGGCCCTAGGCATCAAAGTTCCTTCAGATATCTGGGAGCACTCAATGAGACGGCAGGTACGATGTTACAGAATGCTCGCTTTATTCAAACAATGAAGAACTTTTTATAGAGAGAGAGAAAAAGGGGAAGTCCCTTTTTAGTAGATTATACATAGTATTTGATACAAGAATAGTTCAAGCAGTTTATTATTACGTGCTTCAAGTCACGTACTTGCATATGCGCTAATTAAAATAAGTCATAGTTATAATTGGCATTACATCAGACTTGTTCTAAGGGTTAAGATAAGGCATAATTGGTTACTTCAAACAAGCTTGCTCTAAGGGTCAGTTTCAACGCAAAGCGTAACGTCCTGGAAACTTTCAATGACATTTACTTAGATAGGCTTTTTAAGTAAACTGAGTCTAGGGTTTTAGTAACAAGATGGAGTTGAAGGAACAAAATGGAGGATAGAGATTCCTTCAGACGGGTATGCTAATGAGTGTCCCGAAGATAATGTAGTTCACCAAGTCTATTTCTGGAGAGAAAAGAGCAAGGAGACTTATCCCTTTCCATACATGTGGCAGTATGGATTAAGCAGGGGAGCTGCTTCCACAAGCAACCTGGTGAGGCCAAGTGAGAGTTGTCCTCATCCATTGTGAATAGTTACAGTTGGAGTATCCCACTATTCCCTTCTCCCATCCAAGTTCCAAAATAAACCCTAAAAACCAATACCCGTGGACTGTTTATTGTGTCACGAGCCATCTGGAGTAAAGAGGGATGTGTGAACTGTACTCTAAGTGACTATGTGTTGGTAATTAGCGGAGACCAGAGAAGTCATTATTCAGCAAGCCCTACGGGTAAAGTGCTACATTTGGGGGCTCGTCCGGGATTTGCTCTGAGTTACAGCAGCGGATGCTACCCGCAACGGCCGAGTATTTGCCCAAGAATTGCTATGTCTTCTCAAGCAAAGTACTGGAGTGTTAGCGGCAGGGCTTTTTTTCAGCGGGAACACGGGGGAACGCAGTTCTGCCACCTCCAGTCTGAATGTATGCAATGGCAAAGGGGTGCTGTGGTCAGTGGGGTGAGCTGAATAGCCTATTGATGCTGGTTGCTAGGGGATCCATTGTTGCTGGGGTGAATCTATTGTTCTATTGTTGCTGGAGGGCATTTTGTTGTGGGGGGGGGGCTACTGTTGCAGTGGAGGATTTATTGTTGCTTGGGGAAACTATTGTTGCTGGGGGGCTATTGTTGTTGGGGGGTCTATTGTTGCAGGGGAGGATTTATTGGGGGGGGGGCGATTGTTGCAGGGGAGGATTTATTGTTGCTGGAGAACCTTAACATATGTATAAAGCAGTGAATCTGACAATTAGCAGACTTTCTCTGCAGGTGAATCTTCCAGGTTGATGCGTTTATGATAACAGCGAATGATTCACCACCAGAGAACGTTTGGTGAAAGCCAGATGCTACTGTGCGCCGCAACGCGTGGCAGTGTGAGGAGAAGCATTGTTTTGTACATGTATCGCTCTATTTCATCACAGGCCGCATTAGTAGCATGGTTGCCCTAAAAGGACCTGTTATATCTGGGGTGCGATACATAAAAAGCGCTGGGTTCAAAAGTACATTACGTACAGAGTGCAGAACTCAGGATTATGCTATGTACAGAGTGCAGGGTTCAGGAGTGTGCTGTGTACAGAGTGCAGGGTTCAGGAGTGTGCTATGTACAGAGTGCAGGGTTCAGGAGTGTGCTGTGTACAGAGTGCAGGGTTCAGGAGTGTGCTATGTACAGAGTGCAGGGTCCAGGAGTGTGCTATGCAGTGTTTAGGGTCCAGGAATGTGTTACGTACAAAGTTCAGGGGTGTGCTGTGCAGGGCCGGGACAAGCGGTGGGCAGGAGGGACGGTTGCCCTGGGCGCAATGGTTTATTGCAGGGATGGGGGGGGGTGCCTTGATCCTAACCCTAAGGGAAGGGGGGGGCACAGTTTGGCATCCTTGCCCTGGTGCTGTGTACAGAGTGCCGGGTTCAGGAGTGTGCTATGCATAGATTGCAGGGTTTAGAAATGCGTAACGTACAAAGTTCAGGGGTGTGCTGTGTATAGAGTGCAGGGTTCAGGAATATGTTACATACAAATATCAGGGGTGAGCTGTGTACAGAGTGCAGGATTCAGGAATGCATTACGTACAAAGTTCAGGGGTGTGCTGTGTACAGAGTGCAGGTTTCAGGAATGCGCTATGCATAGTGGGTAGGGTTTTCACTAATGCATTACGTATAAAGTTCAGAGGTGTGCTGTGTACAGAGTTCAGGGTTCAGGAATGCATTACGTACAAAGTCCAGAAGTGTGCTGTGTACAGAGTGCAGGGTTCAGGAGCGTGCTATTCATAGAGTGCAGGGTTCAGAAATGCGTTACGTACAAAGTTCAATGGTGTGCTGTGTACAGAGTGCAGGGTTCAGGAGTGCACTATGCATAGAGTGCAGGGTTCAGCAATGCGTTACGTACAAAGTTCAGGGGTGTACTGTGTACAGAGTGCAGTGTTCAGGAGTGCGCTATGCATAGAGTGCAGGGTTCTGGAATACGTTATGTACAAAATTCAGGGGTGAGCTGTGTACAGAGTGCAGGGTTCAGGAATGCGTTACCTACAAAGTTCAGTGGTGTGATGTATACAGAGTGCAGGGTTCAGGAGTGCACTGTGTGCAGATTTCAGGGTTCAGGGGTGTGCTATGCACAGAGTGCAGGGTTCAGAAATGTGTTATGTACAAAGTTCAGGGAGTGCTGTGTACAGAGTGCAGGGTTCAGGAGTATGCTATGCATAGAGTGCAGGGTTCAAGAGTGTGTTACACACAAAGTTCAGGGGGTGCTGTGTACAAAGTGCAGGGTTCAGGGGTGCGCTATGCAAAGAGTGCAGGGTTCAAGAATGTGTTATGTACAAAGTTCAGGGTTGTACTGTGTACAGAGTGCAGGGTTCAGAAGTGCGCTATGTATAGACTGCAGGGTTCAGGAATGTGTTACGTACAAAGTTCAGGGAGTGCTGTGTACAGAGTGCAGGGTTCAGGAGTGCGCTGTGTACAGAGTGCAGGGTTCAGTAATGTGTTATGTATAAAGTTCAGGGGTTTACTGTGTACAGAGTGCAGGGTTCAGGAGTGTGCTGTTTACAGAGTGCAGGGTTTAGGAGAGTGCTATGCATAGAGTACAGGGTTCAGAAATGCGTTACGTACAATGTTCAGGGGTGTGCTGTTTACAGAGTGCAAGGTTTAGGGGTGCGCTATGCACAGTGTGCAACACCAGCCCCCTCCCTGAAGCATCCATGCATGTCTCCCCTAACTTGCCCGGCTCTAGTACCTCCCTTTGTAGGCGGCTTTGCCTTGCAGGGAACGGAAGTGGAAGTGGAAGCGGAGGGTGAAAGTTGGAGGTGGCAGATTGGGGTTCCGCCAAATTCTGGCTACAAAACTGGGTGCGAGGGCCACATGACAAGGCCTGGAGGACCGGATACAGCCACAGGCCTTGTGTTTGACATATGCACATTACATAAAAGAGGTCAAGTCAGATTTTCGGCACGTTGAGGCGCATTGGCAATCTGGCCAATTTGGTAGGTTGCCTTCACACCACTCATGTCAATGCGAGACATAACGCACGTTACCGCACCGCAAGCATGACAACACCGCCCCTCCATAGATACAGTAGAGTGACTGAGCGTTGTCATCCTCCTGAGACGGGAAGTGCTTTATTGGCAGGGTAAAAAAAAAAGCCATAAAAAAAGAAAACGAATACAGCCACCACATCTTTTCATTCTTGGGTTCCTAGGTGTTAGAATGGGTCATTTTCCACTGCTGATCACTCGGTAATGTGCCTATGATTGCGCTTTCCATAGAATGACATGAAACCCTCCTGAACAATTCACCTTTTAATCGTCCTGACAGCGAATTTCCAATCCTTTGCGCAGTCACTTCCTGTCACCCCCCCTCCCCCCTCCCAGCCTCCAATAAGATTCTAATAAATACAGGATATTCATCACCGGCGACATTAACACTTTACTTAAAGATCAGCCTCATCAATAGCGGCCAATTAGAGGAGGAGGGAGGCCGGAGGCTGCTCCAGCTAAATGAAACATCATTATTTATGTCTTCGTCATTATGGGAGCCGGCTGGAGGCAGACGGGGGGCCCCGGGAGGTGGGAGAGCGCGGCGTACGACACGCACAGCGGGGGGCCAATCCTGAGGAATTAAAGGGGAACGTTAAAAACCAGCAACATAGGAGAGGAAATGTATCAATTTAAATTGGAAAGGGGTGGAAAATACTGTAATCCCCCTCCCCCCATTGATGGCAGAAGGAGGAACAGCGAATATACAGAATCTCACAAAAGTTAGTGCACCCCTCACAATATTTTATTCTATCTTTTCATGTGACAACACTGAAGAAATGACACTTTGCTACAATGTAAAGTAGTGAGTGTACAGCTTGTATAACAGTGTAAATTTACTGTTACCTCAAAATAACTCAACACACAGCCATTAATGTCTAAACTGCTGGCAACAAAAGTGAGTACACCCCTGAGTGAAAATGTCCAAATTGGTCCCAAAGTGCCAATATTTTCTGTGGCCACCATTATTTTCCAGCACTGCCTTAACCCTCTTGGGCATGGAGTTCACCAGAGCTTCACAGGTTGCCACTGGAGTCCTCTTCCCCTCCTCCATGATGACATCACAGAGCTGGTGGATGTTAGAGACCTTGCGCTCCTCCACCTTGCCTTTGAGGATGCCCCACAGATGCCCAATAGGGTTTAGGTCTGGAGACATGCTTGGCCAGTCCATCACCTTTACCCTCAGCTTCTTTAGCAAGGCAGTGGTCATCTTGGAGGTGTTTGGGGTCGTTATGTTGGAATTCTGCCCTGCGGCCCAGTCTCTGAAGGGAGGGGATCATGATCTGCTTCAGTATGTCACAGTACATGTTGGCATTCATGGTTCCCTCAATGAACTGTAGCTCCCCAGTGCCGGCAGCACTCATGCAGCCCCAGACCATGACACTCCCACCACCATGCTTCACTGTAGGAAGACACACTTGTCTTTGTACTCCTCACCTGGTTGCCGCCACACACGCCTGACACCATCTGCACCAAATAAGTTTATCTTGGTCTCATCAGACCACAGGAGATGGTTCCAGTAATCCATGTCCTTAGTCTACTTGTCTTCAGCAAACTGTTTGCGGGCTTTCTTGTTCATCATCTTTAGAAGAGGCTTCCTTCTGGGATTACAGCCATGCAGACCAATGTGATGCAGTGTGCGTCGTATGGTCTGAGCACTGACAGGCTGACCCCCCACCCCTTCAACCTCTGCAGCAATGCTGGCAGCACTCATACATCTATTTTCCAAAGACAAACTCTGGATATGACGCTGAGCACGTACACTCAACTTCTTTGGTGGACCATGGCGAGGCCTGTTCTGAGTGGAACCTGTCCTGTTAAACCGCTGTATGGTCTTGGCCACCATGCTGCAGCTCAGTTTCAGGGTCTTGGCAATCTTCTTATAGCCTAGGCCATCTTTATGTAGAGCAACAATTTATTTTTTTCAGATCCTCAGATAGTTCTTTGCCATGTGGTGCCATGTTGAACTTCTAGTGACCAGTATGAGAGAGTGAGAGCGATAACACCAAATGTAACACACCTGCTCCCCATTCACACCTGAGACCTTGTAACACTAATGAGTCACATGACATCGGGGAGGGAAAATGGCTAATTGGGCCCAATTCAGACATTTTTCACTTAGGGGTGTACTCACTTTTGTTGCCAGCGATTTAGAAATTAATGGCTGTGTGTTGAGTTATGTTGAGGGGACAGCAAATTTACACTGTTATACAAGCTGTACACTCACTACTTTACATTGTAGCAAAGTGTCATTTCTTCAGTGTTGTCACATGAAAAGATAGAATAAAATATTTACAAAAATGTGAGGGGTGTACTTACTTTTTTGAGATACTGTATGTGCATTGTGGTGCGCTGCAATATTAAAAAAAAAAAAAAAATGAAAAAGGGGTCGTGTACGTTTTTTTCATCCATTGTGGTGCGTGGGCAGCCCATTCATTATAATACTCATTTCTTTATTTGATGGGCCCTCAACCTATAATCAAGGGCCAAACCTGCCCCGTCTTGTGAGATATTGGGAACTCGGTCTTCCCTGGGATCTCCCTGATGGGCGGTGACGTCACCCTGGCTTAGGCACAACACATAGCAAGGCGTCTTCTCTATATACGGTGCACACATTGTGAATGGCACCCAGACTCGCTGTTCAGCAAAGCCTGACCCACTGAAGTGCACCACGATGCATATATCGCATGTTGTGGTGCTTCTGCATTTTTAAGAAAGGGATTTGTACGTTTATATAGCCAATGTGGTGCACCAACGTGTGAATGGGCCCCAACAGTTTAATGTAGCAAATTAGGATGGGGGGGGGGGGCTCGCTGAAAAAGCAGACCTGTATACACACTATATTACCAAAAGTATTGGGACGCCTGCCTTTACACACACATGAACTTTAATGGCATTCCAGTCTTAGTCCGTAGGGTTCAATATTGAGTTGGGCCACCCTTTGCAGCTATAACAGCTTCAAATCTTCTGGGAAGGCTGTCCACAAAGTTTAGGAGTGTGTCTATGGGAATGTTTCACCATTCTTCCAGAAGTGCATTTGTGTGATCAGGCACTGATGTTGGACGAGAAGGACTGGCTCGCAGTCTCCCATCTGATTCATCCCAAAGGTGTTCCATCAGGTTGATGTCAGGACTCTGTGCAGGCCAGTCAATTTCCTCCACCCCAAGCTCACTCATCCATGTCTTTATGGAGCTTGCTTTGTCCACTGGTCCAAATCATTTGGTGGAGGGGGGATGGTTGTGTGTGAAAATCCCAGAAATACTCAGACCAGCCCGTCTGCCACCAACAACCATGCCACGTTCAGTCACTTAAATCCCCTTTCTTTCCCATTCCCCTTTTGAACTTTACCAAGTTGTCTTCACCATGTCTAGATGCCTAAATGCATTGAGCTGCTGCCATGCGATTGGCTGATTAGCAATTTGTGTTACCAAGCAATTGAACAGGTGTACCTAATAAAGTGGCTATTGAGTGTATATATACAGTATATACACACACATATATATATATATACATACATACACTGTTATACTTGTGGCCTTCCACCTGAACAGCGGCCAATGGGTCTAGTTGGCGGCAGATGGTGGGCGAATCGATAATCTGAGGCTTTCTGAGCATCCCTCTGCGGAAGTTTATCCTGACGGGGGGGAGGGGGGGATCGCCTTCCTCCGATGGGCGTATAACAGACCGCGGGATTAATAGCGGCAGACGATCAGATCTTGGCCTGAAGTGAACTTTTCTATGATATTAGCAGCCTGATATCCTGATAATTGGTCATTATCCGGGAAATTTCTCTTCCTGGACTAATCTCCACTATTTGTTTCTCAGTCATTTGTAAAACGCCAGACGGCCCTGAGCTCCCCGCCTATAGGAGCCAATACCACGCCGTTCCAAATCTTTACCAGGAAACGGCGGCACCTCACTCCTCCACATGACTAAGGCACCCCAGATGTAATCCTCAACCTCATCATAACCTCTAACCAACCCAACCCCTTAAACCCCAACGATCTGTAGAAAAAATACCAAAACACAATTGTTGGCGTAAAATGTGGCCGTAACGGCCATTTATTGAACCAATAACAAAATATAACAAAAATTCCTTAAAACAGGAACCAAAATAATAATACAATAACAAGTGTAGCACCCTCCTAGGTAGGTGCTAGTGAGAGAGCATGGTTTGAGCTCTGTCTGCTTACCAGAGGGGCGGCATGTAAATCTACATTGTTCTCTGTAAGTGAGGTCTGCTCATTGTGCTCAGTATGCGATTCATTCAGTCTAGAGAGTGTTTCACACTGGTCCAATAGGGAGGCATGTTGGACAGTGGGAGGAAACCTGGCGAATGGGTGCATAGGCTTTTGATACAGTCCTGATGATTAGCAGAGGGCAGGTCGCCTTGGTGCATTCCGGGATACTGTATAAAAGCCAGGAGCACATGTGCTGAGGGGTCTTTTGTTGGAGAGTGGAGTCCCGGAGGGAGGGGGTGGCTGCCTCCTCTTCTGTAGAGGTGCCATGCACCTCCTGAGGGCCAGAGGAGTGGTTGAGAGGAGCTGAACCCAGAGGTCCAGGGAAGCTGACTGAGAGGGGAGACACTGGAGACTATGTGGGTGTAGTATCGTGAGTACAGGGACTCATGTCATGTCAAGGGGCCTGACCTGAGGTGGGCCCTGCTCATAGGATAGTCAGTGGACATTGGCGAGAGATAGGATACTAGGGAGAGTGTCCTGAAGATAAGAGATTGTCCACCAAGTCATCTTGAAGGAACCAAGAGACTTAATTCCTATTCATCCAAAGTGGCAGGATGAATTAACAGCCTGGCTGTTCCACATCTAAAAGCAAAGTAGAGAAGATAGAAGTCCTCAAATACTGTGAATATTTAATTGGAGTATCCCAATATTTCCTTCTCCAATCCCCATTATAAAATAAACAACAAAACAACCAATACCCCTGGACTGATTATTGAAGTGTGAGCCAAGAGTGATAAAGAAATTGCATTTGCTTATTGCCGTGTGCTGGTAACCATGGGGGACCCTCAGAGTGAATATCTAGCAGCTCTTACGGGGGCAGTGCTACACAAGAAACATGAGGTTGCCAATCTTTGGAGGCACCAAGTATCAATTATCCACTTTGTATCTGCGTAACTACTTACGGGTCCCCAGCCGCACCACACCGTCTCGGGGACGACCTCAACATTCTGCAGATACCTCACAATTTTAACCTATCAGTTAACCCAACATTAACTGGCATTCCACAGGTGACTCCATACCTTAGATGGGTCCCTAAACTGAGCAAAGCAGGTTTTTTAAACGCCTCCAAAGACCCCAACCGCCAAATCGTAAAGACCACGTACAGATGAACAAATCCAATATAGGGGCGGGTGGGTGGGAACGTTCTTCCCCAACGTGCTTCACTGGATGCTGGGAAGATGTGCAAACTTCTCCAAGACCTCCTTGCAGCCCCTCCTCCCTGCTAAAGAAAAACCCCCAAAAGAACCCCATCTCTACCTGATTACCCTGTCTGTCTACCCAGTTATGCTAGCCCTATGCTTTATTTATTTATTTTTTTTGCTTCAGGCTATACTTTCCAGCCAAAAGATAATCCACTGAAATCTATTGCCCCAGCACCATGCGGTTTTTGGAAAAGGGTGAGGGATTTCTTTTCCCGTTTCTCATGTGTAGGGCAGCTCATTGGAACGAATAACCTTCCCTGCATGCAACACGCGGGCGTGCAACGCGCAGGAATGCAGCTGTGCTCGGTTGCACCTGTAGGTGTGAACCAAGCCTGAAATTAGAAAAACAAAATGTGACCAAATGCGTCAAAATGACAAAGCGATGACTTTGTCAATCTACAATGAACTTTATAGACTCTTTTCTTGAAGTCCATTGAGGGACACAGGAATCCAGCTACTGTTTGGTTATACTGCCACCCCTAGGAGGAGTGGACACTGGCAGATAATAAAATGGTGGAGCAATCCATGATAACCTCTGCTCTACCCAGCATGCCTCAATGTGTAGCTATCAGTACTAAGAGTAGGACCATAAAAACAGACGGTTCAAACCCGTGTCTCTCAATTTTCACTCAAGTATGTAATGGGGGAATTCTGATGGGCAGCCCTGAATGTAAGAAACTTTCTGATTGGCACTCCTGGATTTAAGGGGCGGACTTCTCATGGGCACTGCTGGATGTAAGGAAGACTCCGCTGGGCACTCATGGATGTAAGAGGAGACTTCTCCAGGGAACTTCTGGCTGAAGGGGGGACTTCTGCTAGGCATTTCTGGATGTAAGTGGGGACTCTGATGGGCACTCCTGGATGTAAGAGGGGACTTTTGGTGGGCACTTCTGGAAGTACGGGGGGACTTCTGCTAGGCACTCCTGGATGTAGGGAGGGACTCTTGCTGGGGGGGGGGGGGCTTCTGCTGGGCACTCTTGGATGTAAGAGAGAACTTCTGCTGGGCACTCTTGGATGTAAGAGAGAACTTCTGTTGGGCACTCTTGGATGTAAGGGGGGATTTCTGCTGGGCACTCCTAGATGTAAGAGGGGATTTATGATGGCACTCTTGGATGTAAAGGGGGGGGGGGTTCTGCTGGGCACTGTTGGATGTAAGGGGGGACTTCTGCTGGGCACCTTGGATGTAAGGGGGGACTTCTGCTGGGCACCTTGGATGTAAGAGGGGATTTCTGCTGGGCACTCTTAGATGTAAGGGGGACTCTGATGGGCACTCTTGGATGTAAGGGGGATTTCTGCTGGGCACTCTTGGATGTAGGGGGGGGGGACTTCTGGTTGGCACTCTTGGATGTAAGAGGGGATTTCTGATGGACACTCTTGGATATGAGGGGAGATTTATGATGGGCATAACTGGATGTAAGGGGGGAGGGGGGACTATAGATGGACACTCTTGGATGTAATGGGGGGGGGGGGGGCTTCTGCTGGGCACTCTTGGATGTGGGGGGGGGGACTTCTGGTTGGCACTCTTGGATGTAAGAGGGGATTTCTGATGGGCACTCTTGGATATAAGGGGAGATTTCTGAAGGGCACTCCTGGATGTAAGGGGGGGACTATAGATGGGCACTCTTGGATGTAATGGGGGGGGGGGGGGCTTCTGCTGGGCACTCTTGGATGTAAGGGAGGACTTCTGGTGGGCACTCTTGGATGGATGTAAGGGGGGATTTCTGCTGGGCACTCCTAGATGTAAGAGGGGATTTATGATGGGCACTCTTGGATGTAAGGGGGGGGGGGTTCTGCTGGGCACTCTTGGATGTAAGGGGGGACTTCTGCTGGGCACCCTTGGATGTAAGAAGGGATTTCTGCTGGGCACTCTTGGATGCAAGAGGGGACTTCTGCTGGGCACTTTTGGAAGTAAGGGGGACTCTGATGGGCACTCCTGGATGTGAGGGGGATTCATGCTGGGCACTCTTGGATGTGGGGGTGGACTTCTGATAGGCAATCTTGTATGTAGGGGGGGGGGGGGGCTTCTGGTAGGCACTCTTGGGTGTAAAGGAGGGGGGTTTCTGTTGGACACTCTTGGATGTTAGAGGGGATTTCTGATGGGCACTCTTGGATATAAGGGGGGAGGAGCTAAAGATGGGCACTCTTGTATGTAGGGGGGGGGGGGACTTCTGATTGGCACTCTTGGATGTAAAGGAGGGGGGTTTCTGCTGGACACTCTTTGATGTTAGAGGGGACTTCTGATGGGCACTCCTGGGTGTAAGGGGGGACTTCTCCCTGGCACTTCTGGATGTAAGGGGGGACTCTGCTGGGCACTCCTGAATGTAAGGGGGGACTCTGCTGGGCACTCCTGAATGTAAGGGGGGACTCTGCTGGGCACTCCTGAATGTAAGGGGGGACTTCTGCTGCTCACTCTTGGAAGTGGAGGGCGTCTGCTGGGAACTCTTGGATGTAAGGGGAGAATTCTGCTGGGCACACCTGAATGTAAGAGGGGACACTGATGGGCACTCCTGGATTTAAGACAGAACTCTGATGAGCACTGTTAGGCGTAAGGGGGGACCTGGATGGGCACTCCTGGATGGAAGGAAGACACTGCTGGGCACTCCAGGATGTAAGTGGGTCTGTAAGAGGCAGTCTTTCCCAACCTTTTTACCCCAGCGAAACCTCTGAAATAATTTTCAGGTGTTGAAGAACCCCCCTGCTATAATCAATTATTGGTGGTCAGTGGAGAAAATAACCCTTACATTGATGGCTAATGGGAAGAATGATGCTTTTACAGATGTGACTACAATGCCACCCTTGCAGACAGCTAAAAAGATCATTGGGTCCATGCAGCAGACTCTTGTCAAGTGGTGTTGGCCCTGGAACTAGGAAGGTTCCATCAAATGGAAGGTCAATCAACCAAAGCTCAGGAGCCCCTAGCAACCTCAGGAGGAACCCTGGTTGAGAAAAGCTGCTCTAGACCAAGACAGAAAAGAAACCCCTTGAAGTGGATGACTCCACACGGAAGGGAACACCAGCAAGAAGCTAATCAACTGGAACCCACAGAACAAGGGAACACCAGCAAGAAGCTAATCAACTGGAACCCATAAAACAGGTGGGAAAAGAAATTTCCATAAAGGAAGAAAGGGCCCACAAACTTGACATAAACAACCAGACAAATGGTTAGCAAGACTGGTTGGACTTTTTTCCGCAGAGCCAGAGAGTTGATGTCCATCCTCCTAGGACACAAGCCAAAAACATGGCATGCCAGGTAGAGGAGGGGTCATCTTGGGCTGGGTCACATTTTTTGTTAGCCAATATACAATTCTTCTGTAGGTGGCAGTATAACCGGCTTGTATCTGAATTACTGTGTCCCCTAATGGACCAGAAACAAATTAAACCCGGCCCTTAAGTACTGAAGCCACATATAGCCAGGTAACTGGCATCTCCTGAAGGAATGCAGCTGGGGAAACTTTCCTTGAAGGCTAAACATGTTCACACAATTCATTTGCAATGTGTGTTGCCAAATTGAAGGCAGAAGCTGTTTTTTTCTGAACTAAGATTGATTAGGGCAGGATTGACGCTATATCGGAATATCTGTGAAAAAACTGCCATTATCATCAGGTCAAAATAAAGGGCAAAAAAAAAAAAAAAAAATACAAACGCAGCCACCATATCTCAGGGTTGGAAAGCTACAAAATATTACAATTTTGGTTTTGAGTTTAGATACACTTTAAATAAGCCCTCCACTGTTCGGCCATTGTCTCCGGGATCCCAGGCTCAGCAACGTCTAATAATACCGAGTATCTGTGAGTGACGTGTCTCCTTCTGCCATTGTGTTTCTCCAGGCTGACTTCCCTAATCGAATTATCGCCTGCTGCACGGGGCCAGGGTCTGACGCTAATTGAATTGCTCTCGTCACAAGCTGACGTTCCCCCCCCCCCCCTCCACCTCAAACGTTGGCCGTGTTATTGTTCAAGCGGATGGCCAAGCTCTCCCCATTCATTTGATGTGTCACCAGCGGCCCTCTTGCTGAATTCTGTTTGCCGAGAGGCCATGCCGCCTCTTTCCTGCCACACAATTAAAAACAAATAAAGCAATCTGGGGCCTCTCTATTATTTCTTTATACATCCCGGCAGCAAGCCGTCCTCATTCCTGCGTGTGGAACCCAGGTCTGGGGCGCGTGTGCGTGAGCTGCACCATTGCACGCAGGTAAAAATTGTTTTGCGGCATCGAAACTGAATTTATCTTCTGTGAAATAGGACCTGGATGTTGTATGAAACATTGCAGCAAGTTATTTTGATATTGTAACGCAGTAATCAGAAGAGGAAAATCCGTAGTCTGACTCCCTCTATATATGGTGGAATCTTACCACCGGGGGTTCATGGAGCTCTTACCATACTATGCCAGTATAGAGAGACTGTAGCCCAAAACAATAAAAATAATACAGCACAAATGCCCTCAAACCTATGTGGATAGACTGGTGCAAGACAGACTGGATCAGCTTGTCAGGTTCCAGAAGACTTCAACAAAATGGCGGCCATCTGCACACAGAAACCAGCTCCCTGTTGCATGAATGTGAATGAAATGTGTTAAATATTGCTTCTACTCCTGTTCCCCACCTGCAGAGAACTCCCTGGACACATTCCGTCCTTTTCTGGGTTTAATCATAGAGGCTCAATAAGGGCCCTTCTCGGGGTCTCTACGATTAAGCCCCAAAAAAGGCAAAACATCTGGGGAGTTCTCTACTGGTGGAGAACAGAAGCTGAAGCCATCTTTAGCCAATTTCATTCACATTCATGCAACAGGGAGTCGGTGTCTGTGTGCAGACGGTCGCCATTTTGTTGAAGTATGGACAGAATGTTTGAACATTATGGCAGACTCCTTTGCACTCCCCCATTGTCACTCTGTCACTGCCGCTGCCATATTCTCTGGGCCTTCTTCATGGTCCCCAGTGCTCATGCCATAATATGTGAGTATGAACAAATGTTTGCATATCATGGAAAACATTCCTTCATTCCTGCCCCTCTTTTTTGAAGCAAAGTCTGCACTGCCCTTATCACTGTTGACAAATTCTTCCAACCTTCTAGGGCAGGGGTCTCCAAACTTTCTAAACAAAGGGCCAGTTTACTGTCCTTCAGACTTTAGGTGGGCTGGACTATGGCCACTGAGAGTAGAAAAGGTCTTGATGTCAGTGGGAAAAAGCAATACCCCATCCTTAGTTTTATTGGAAGGAATTGTGCCCTAACGTTGGCGTCACTGGAAGGAATTTTGCCCCAATAATGGTGTCATTGGGAGGAATTGTGCCCCTTCATTGGCAAGGAATTATGTCCCATTGTTGGTATCAGTAGATAAAATAGCACCCCAAAGGCCGGATAAAAGCAAGCAAAGAGCCGAATCTGGCCCCAGTTTGGAGACCACTGTTCTAAGGGATCAGTGGTCCTCTGTTCTTTTTTGTTCTTTTTTAGCCAACCAAGGGAGTTATATTGTCCCAGCACATGCCGCTTCCTCTCTCCTTTGAAACACAGTCTGCACTTCCCCATCGCTGTTGCCATATTCTTGCAACCTTCTCAGGAAACTGTAGTCCTTTGCCTTCTCCTCTGGCCAACCAAGAAAGTTACATTGTACCAGCACCTGCCTCTTCCTCCCTTCCTTTCTCCTTTGAAGCACAGTCTGCACTCCCCCATCGCTGCTGCCATATTCTCCCGACCTTCTTGGGAATTGGTAGTCCTCTATCTTCTCCATTGGCTGACCAAGGAAGTTACATTGTCCCAGCACCTACCTCTTCCTTCCTTACTTCTTCCTTTGAAGCACAGTCTGCACTCCCCCATTGCTGCTGCCATATTCTCCCAACCTCCTTGGGAGTCGGTAGTCCTTTGTCTTCTCCATTGGCCAACCAAGGAAGTTATATTGTCCCAGCACCTGTCTCTTCCTCCCTTCCTTCCTCCTTTGAAGCACAGTCTGCACTCCCCCATCGCTGCTGCCTTATTCTCCCAACCTTCTCGGGAATTGGTAGTCCTCTGTCTTCTCCATTGGCCGACCAAGGAAGTTACATTGTCCCAGCACCCGCCTCTTCCTTCCTTACTTCTTCCTTTGAAGCCCAGTCTGCACTCCCCCATCGCTGCTGCCGTATTCTCCCAACCTTCTCGGGAATTGGTAGTCATCTGTCTTCTCCATTGGCCGACCAAGGAAGTAACATTGTCCAAGCACCTGCCTCTTCCTTCCTTTGAAGCACAGTCTGCACTCCCCCATTGCTGCTACCATATTCTCCCAAACATCTCTAGAATAGGTGGTCCACTGTCTTCTCCATTGGCCAACCAAGAAAGTTACATTGTCCCAGCACCCGCCTCTTCCTCCCTTCCTTCCTCCCTGAAGCAAAGTCTGCACTCTGCTCGCTTTGCTGCCGCCATAGTCTCTCCAGCCTTTTTGTCACATACCTGTATCAGAGACTGAGATGACAAGAATGGCCTCTTGCATAGTTCTCATCCCTGTTCTCCTGGACATTGAGACAGGGTTTGCAGGGGAAAATGAAAGACTCAAGTGCCAAGGTGTAGACACTGTGAGCAGGAACTGGGGAGCGCTGTTATCTGTCAAGCACAGGTACATCTGGCAATGCACTGTGAAGATGTCAAGTCCAGTTGATGGTGGAGTCAGGTCCCACACCTGGTCAAGTGATAGCTGGATTGAAGGACACCAGGACGTAAGAAGAATCAGAATCAGGAACAGGCAGAAGTTCGTTACAATCGGGCATAGAGGTACAGATTTACAAGGAAGAAGTGTAGGCTGTAGTCCAGGCTGGGGTTGGTAGAGGAGGCAGGTAGCTGACATGTGCAGGCAAGGGCAATCCTAGAGCAAGGTATGAGAGGAAGCCAGGTTAGTAACAGGATCAAGGATGTGTATCAGGAACAAGACTGAAGAGCAAATAAAGAACTAGTGCAGTCTTCTCCATTGGTCTGCCAAAGAAGTTGCATCGTCCCAGCACCCGGTTCTTCCTCCCAGGCGTAGTACCAGAATTTTTTTTCTTGCAATATGCAAGTCAACAATTTCTAGGCCCAGTTTGTCCAATTTGAGCCTACGTGCATCTGTATGTCACCCCAGATTTCATACACCCCACCGAAGAAGATTTCTTGCACATGTAGGTGGGAAATTCAATGCATGTTCTCAGCAATGTGCAGTTAGAAGCTGCCCCAGACCGCTGATTTAGGAAGCCATCATCCACCCTCCTTCCCCAATGTAAAAACTGTAAGAAAAGGGACAGGACGAGGTGGGTATGCTGCCAACATAGAATGAAGCCACTGTACGGGCGGCTCCAAGATGTTGTTCGGCAGTGCCAAGTAGCCTGGTCCCAAGGCTCAGACAGATAGCGCTGTTTCCAAGAGAAGTTTGACTATAAAAGAAACAGGATTGTGACCGGTTCTCTTTTCAAACCAAATACATTCCCAGTATGTGGTGGCTGACGTTGTCATTGGGGAGCTCCAAGTCATATACAAAGAGGAAACCGAATACAATATGTGGTAGCCACATGAGATGGCCATGGTCTGTAGGAGAGCCAACGTCAAGGTACAGAGACACAGTGGATCAGTACCCCTCCTCCTATACAAGGAACAGAGACACAGCGGATCAGAACCCGTCCTCCTATACAAGGTACAGAGACACAGCGGATCAGTACCCCTCCTCCTATACAAGGTACAGAGACACAGCGGATCAGCACCCCTCCTCCTATACAAGGTACAGAGACACAGCGGATCAGTACCCCTCCTCCTATACAAGGTACAGAGACACAGCGGATCAGTACCCCTCCTCCTATACAAGGTACAGAGACACAGCGGATCAGTACCCCTCCTCCTATACAAGGTACAGAGACACAGCGGATCAGTACCCCTCCTCCTATACAAGGTACAGAGACACAGCGGATCAGTACCCCTCCTCCTATACAAGGTACAGAGACACAGCGGATCAGTAACCGTCCTCCTATACAAGATACAGAGACACAGCGGATCAGTACCCCTCCTCCTATACAAGGTACAGAGACACAGCGGATCAGTACCCCATCCTCCTATACAAGGTACAGAGACACAGCGGATCAGCACCAGTCCTCCTATACAAGGTACAGAGACACAGCGGATCAGTACCCCTCCTCCTATACAAGGTACAGAGACACAGCGGATCAGTACCCCTCCTCCTATACAAGGTACAGAGACACAGCGGATCAGTACCCCTCCTCCTATACAAGATACAGAGACACAGCGGATCAGTACCCCTCCTCCTATACAAGGTACAGAGACACAGCGGATCAGTACCCCTCCTCCTATACAAGGTACAGAGACACAGCAGATCAGCACCAGTCCTCCTATACAAGGTACAGAGACACAGCGGATCAGTACCCCTCCTCCTATACAAGGTACAGAGACACAGCGGATCAGTACCCCTCCTCCTATACAAGGTACAGAGACACAGCAGAACAAAATGGGGGCTAATAAGAGAAGTTATCTTATATACAGCTTTAAGGACATTGCAGGGGATGGCTGTAACATGACCGCACGCTCTGTTTAGGATGTTTTCTGGAAAACAATTCCTGGCTGTATAATAATATATGAAGGTCGCTGTGTAATCGCCTCCAGCGACAAAATGTCCTTTATGTATCATTTCCGTGTTTCAGGCAAATGCCGGCGCAGCCTTCCTGCGGGATAAAACCGATCGGAGAATTTGGTGGATACCGGAGCTCGCTCTGCGCCCTCGTCACCACCTCCCCAAATGGCTTTATAATTCAGCTGTGAATTATGGTCCCAGCAGACTGTCAGCCTCTGAGCCCAGGGCTCCCCGCTGCCATCCAGATTGTTGGAAGAGTGTTTAACTCATTTGCCTAAACTGGTGTCTGCGGGCCGCACTCCACCGCCATTTACATTGTAATGCAATTTGGGAGCCAGCGGGACACCTGAACACAGGAGGGGGGCAACAATGATATGGGGGGAGGAGGAGGAGGAGGAGGAGGGGGGGGGGGCAGAGCAAAGGATGAGCTGGCAGATTCTATCACATAAATGGATGAGGAATAGAATAGCGAAAGTACCAAAGAAAAGGATTTCCTACACAATCAAAATTACATATAATGAAATACAATGTAACCACCCGATACATTGTCATTATTCTGCTCCTTTATATATCTCTGACATATAGCTTACACTCTAATGTCCCCTCCCCCACAGTCACATCAGTCTCTGTACCAGAAGAGCTTACACTCTAATGTCCCCCCACAGTCACATCAGTCTCTGTACCAGAGGAGCTTACACTCTAATGTCTCCTCCCCCACAGTCACATCAGTCCCCTCCCCCACAGTCACACACTATTATTATTATACATTTATATAGCTCTGACATATACCGCAGTGCTGTACAGAGATCACTGAGCCAATCACATCAGTCTCTGTACCAGAGGAGCTTACACTCTAATGTCTCCTCCCCCACAGTCACATCAGTCTCTGTACCAGAGGAGCTTACACTCTAATGTCCCCCCACAGTCACATCAGTCTCTGTACCAGAAGAGCTTACACTCTAATGTCCCCCCACAGTCACACACTATTATTATTATACATTTATAGAGCTCCCCCTACTACGTGTGTCTGAGGTTTTCAGAAGCAAATATGCCATCCTGCAACTTCCTGTGCCAGGGTGACAACCCTCACTTACTGTACTGTCATTATAAAGTAAGGTGACCGGATTTTTAAAATGAAATCCGGGGACATATATGTTTTTTTTCTTTTTATTGGCAAATGGTAAACTATTTTATAAGCATATTTTCCTCCAATGATATATACAGTGTATGTGAAATGTGTTTATGGAATGATTGTATGATATATATATATACACGTTATTGCTCACATTTCCTCCATGAGATAAAAAAAAAAAAAAAAAAAAAGATACTTCTTAGAATTTTTTGACATAGGACTAACAAATGTTATAAAGATAGAGAAAAAAACAGTGCAGAGTTCAGAAGTGCGTTACATAAAGAATGCAGGGCTAAGAAGCGCTACATACACATTGCAGGGCAAAGAAGCGCTCAGGAGCGTGCTACATAAACAATGCAGCCTCACCAGTGCCTAGCAATGCAGCCTCACCAGTGCCCAGCAATGGAGCCTCACCAGTGCCCAGCAATGCAGCCTCACCAGTGCCCAGCACTGCAGCCTCACCAGTGCCTAGCAATGCAGCCTCACCAGTGCCCAGCATGCAGCCTCACCAGTGCCCAGCAATGCAGTCTCACCAGTGCCCAGCAATGCAGTCTCACCAGTGCCCAGCAATGCAGCCTCACCAGTGCCTATTTATTGCAGCCTCATCAGTGCCTATATATGCAGCTCACCAGTGCCCATCAATGCAGCCTCACCAGTGCAGCCTCACAAGTGCCCAGCAATGTAGCCTCGCCAGTGCCCATCCAATGCAGCCTTACTAGTGCCCATCCAATGCAGCCTCACGAGTGTCCATCCAATGCAGCCTCACCAGTGCCTATTTATTGCAGCCTCACCAGTGCCTATCTATGCAGCCTCACCAGTACCCAGCAATGCAGCCTCACCAGTGCCCATCCAATACAGCCTCACCAGTGCCCATCCAATACAGCCTCACCAGTGCCCAGCAATGCAGCCTCACCAGTGCCCACCCAATGCAGCCTTACCAGTGCCCATCAAAGCAGCCTGATCAGTGCACATCTATGCTGCCTGATAAGTGCCCATTAGCGCAGCCTCACCAGTGCCCATCCAATGCAGCCTTAACAAGTGCCCATCAAAGCAGCCTGACCAGTGCACATCTATGCTGCCTGATAAGTGCCCATTAGCGCAGCCTCACCAGTGCCCATCCAATGCAGCCTTAACAAGTGCCCATCAAAGCAGCCTGACCAGTGCACATCTATGCAGCCTGATCAGTGCCCATTAGTGCAGCCTCAGCAGTGCCCATCCAATGCAGCCTCACCAGTCCCGAGCAATGCAGCCTTGCCAGGGCACAGCAATGCAGCCTCACCAGTGCAGGGAATCAGAGAGAAGAGAGGAATAAAGCCGGCCGGATCATTACACAGGCGTCGTCGTCCGCTGTGTCAGCTTTAATTTGAATCGCAGGGCGCCCGCTGTCACACAAGTCCCGCCTTCTGGATCAGCTCCTACCTATGATAGACAGCACATGTCCAGGCATTGGACAACTGTGCTGTCTATCAAAGGAGCCAAACCAGGAGGCAGACTTCGTATGATGGCGGGCACCTGGCGATTCAAATTGAAGCTGACACAGTGGGCAACATCGGCCTGAACCCCCAAGTGTGTGCCACCTGCCCAGGATCGGCCCTGCAACTAGCGCCACCCCTGCAATCCAGGGACAGACTGGCTCTGGAGACAGTATCCTCAATCCGGGGATGTCTGGTCACCCTATTAAAAAGGAACAGTGTTGTCACTCTAGGACAGATCCTGGTGATCCTGCCAGTAACAGTCCTTGGATGACAACCCTGACTAACTGTACTGTATTTATGGAGGAGCAGCATTGTCACCCTTGTACAGGAACAAAGAACACCTCCTCCTCTCCTCATCCACTTTTCACAGGGAGGTGGTGTCCTGTAGAACTGGATAATGCAGCCACCACATCTAAGGACAGGTGAGATGCAATGTGTTACAATTTAGTTTTTTGGGTTTAGATACGTTTTTTTAATATCAGCTTCTAAAGACCTCAGACAGAAGGCTCAGCAGGAGGGTCACATGGCCCGCCCACCAGGAACTCTGCAGGAACTGGGCCGTCTTGTCAGTTCGGCATTTCCTTAATGCCGCGGCCTTCTCTCGATTCATATCAATTTTATTCCCGATAAATTCAGTAATTGTTGCAGATTTTTATTAACCACAGAGAATTCCCCTTTGGGTGAGCACTGAATATCTCATAACATTGTTTTAGTATAAGACAATTTATTTATGTTACCACAATAAAAACATTGTAGAAAAATGTACATGGAATGCAAATCTCCAATTTCACCAATGTATACCCTATATAAAGGCTGGCTTCTTCTATCCGACGCGTTTCGGGTCTTTCACAGCTCCTTCTTCGGGGGTGTGGTAGGCATCAACCTTACATATTACAAAGTAGAGAGCATTTCCATGTCGCAATTAAAAACATAATCTCGGGAGCTCTGCCAGTGTTGCCTAAAGGTACATTTAGTATATATAATGGGCATAGCTGTAAAATGGGCAGTAATGGTGGAAATTCTCTACCAGACCAATGCAGTCCAAGGCCACTGAGGCCTGACAGACAGGTTCTGTACGGGCACTAAGGCCTGACAGACAGGTCCTATACGGGCACTGAGGTCTGACAGACAGGTCCTATACGGGCACTGAGGTCTGACAGACAGGTCCGGTACGGGCACTGAGGCCTGACAGACTGGTCCTATACGGGCACTGAGGTCTGACAGACCGGTTCTGTACGGGCACTGAGGTCTGACAGACAGGTCCTATACGGGCACTGAGGTCTGACAGACCGGTCCTGTACGGGCACTGAGGTCTGACAGACAGGTCCTGTACGGGCACTGAGGCCTGACAGACAGGTCCTGTACGGGCACTGAGGTCTGACAGACCGGTTCTGTACGGGCATTGAGGTCTGACAGACAGGTCCTATAAGGGCACTGAGGTCTGACAGACAGGTCCGGTACGGGCACTGAGGTCTGACAGACCGGTCCTGTATGGGCACGTTCTGAAAAGATATATGTCCACTTTAGTCGTTTATGGGTACAATTTCAAGAAAGTTACCAAGTGCCAGTGCAAATGGAGTGACATATGTGATGACGCGGGGTGCGGTAACCGAAACGGTTACCGCCCCCTTCCGCGCCATCATCACGTTCACGCTTCCGCTGCCTGTGATTGGATTGCTGCTGCTGGCCAGTCACATCCAGGCAAACCGCGGCCGGCCCTCCCCGCTGCCAGTGATTGGTAAACGATCATCTCCTCGGCTGCTGCTGGCCAGTGACAGCGCACGGGCATACTGCAGACCCGGAAGACAAATAGTATGTGGCACTGGCAAACATTACTGAATAAAATAATAAATTACACTAAAGTCTTTAAGCATCCGCTCCCCGCTCCTCCCCAGTATATTTCCATGACTTTTCCGAAACCTTAGTGGAATCCTAAGTTTCCATGACCTTTCCAGGCCTGGAAAGTGTCATCTCCAAATTCCAAAACTTTTCCAGGTTTTCAAGGACCGTACGAACCCTGCTTGTCTTTGTACTCCTCAACTGGTTGCCGCCACACACGCTTGTCACCATCTGAACCAAATACGTTTATCTTGGTCACATCAGACCACAGGAGATGGTTACAGTAATCCATGTCCTTAGTCTGCTTGTCTTCAGCAAACTGTTTGCGGGCTTTCTTGTGCATCATCTTTAGAAGAGGCTTCCTTCTGGGATGACAGCCATGCAGACCAATTTGATGCAGTGTGCGACGTATGGTCTGAGCACTGACAGGCTGACCCCCCACCCCTTCAACCTCTGCAGCAATGATGGCAGCACTCATACTTCTATTTCCCAAAGACAACCTCTGGATATGACGCTGAGCACGTGTACTCAACTCCTTTGGCAGATCATGCTGAGGCCTGTTCTGAGTGGAGCCTGTTCTGTTAAACCGCTGTATGGTCTTGGCCACCCTGCTGCAGCTCAGTTTCAGGGTCTTGGCAATCTTCTTATAGCCTAGGCCATCTTTATGTAGAGCAACAATTTTTTTTTCAGATCCTCAGAGAGTTCTTTGCCATGAGGTGCCATGTTGAACTTCCAGTGACCAGTATGAGAGAGTGAGAGCGATAACACCAAATTTAACACACCTGCTCCCCATTCACACCTGAGACCTTGTAACACTAACGAGTCACATGACACCGGGGAGGGAAAATGGCTAATTGGGCCCAATTTGGACATTGTCACTTAGGGGTGTACTCACTTTTGTTGCCAGCGGTTTAGACATTAATGGCTGTGTGTTGAGTTATTTTGAGGGGACAGCAAATTTACACCGTTATACAAGCTGTACACTCACTACTTTACATTGTAGCAAAGTGTCATTTCTTCAGTGTTGTCACATGAAAAGATAGAAGAAAATATTTACAGAAATGTGAGGGGTGTACTCACTTTTGTCAGATACTGTATGTTCACTTTAGTAGTTTATGTGTACATTTTCAAGAAAGTTACCAAGTGAAGGTGCAAATGGAGTAACATTTCTCTCCTGGAGAAAGGGGTAAAATATTTTAAATTGGAGGAATATTGAGATACTGTATATCTTTTCAGTACCCATACAGGACCTGTCTGTCAGGCCTCAGTGCCCATAAAGGACCTGCCTGTCAGACCTCAGTGCCCGTACAGGACCTGTCTGTCAGACCTCAGTGCCCGTACAGGACCTGCCTGTCAGACCTCAGTGCCCGTACAGGACCTGCCTGTCAGACCTCAGTACCCGTACAGGACCTGCCTGTCAGACCTCAGTGCCCGTACAGGACCAGTCTGTCAGACCTCAGTGCCCGTACAGGACCTGCCTGTCAGACCTCAGTGCCCATACAGGACCTGCCTGTCAGACCTCAGTGCCCGTACAGGACCTGTCTGTCAGACCTCAGTACCCGTACAGGACCGGTCTTGTCAGACCTCAGTACCCGTACAGGACCTGCCTGTCAGACTTCAGTGCCCGTACAGGACCTGTCTGTCAGACCTCAGTACCCGTACAGGACCGGTCTTGTCAGACCTCAGTACCCGTACAGGACCTGCCTGTCAGACCTCAGTGCCCGTACAGGACCTGTCTGTCAGGCCTCAGTGCCCGTACAGGACCGGTCTGTCAGGCCTCAGTGCCCGTACAGGACCGGTCTGTCAGGCCTCAGTGCCCATACAGGACCGGTCTGTCAGACCTCAGTGCCCGTACAGGACCGGTCTGTCAGACCTCAGTGCCCGTACAGGACCTGTCTGTCAGACCTCAGTGCCCGTACAGGACCTGTCTGTCAGACCTCAGTGCCCGTACAGGACCGGTCTGTCAGACCTCAGTGCCCGTACAGGACCTGCCTGTCAGACCTCAGTGCCCGTACAGGACCTGTCTGTCAGGCCTCAGTGCCCGTACAGGACCGGTCTGTCAGGCCTCAGTGCCCGTACAGGACCGGTCTGTCAGGCCTCAGTGCCCGTACTGGACCTGTCTGTCAGGCCTCAGTGCCCGTACAGGACCGGTCTGTCAGGCCTCAGTGCCCGTACAGGACCGGTCTGTCAGACCTCAGTGCCCGTACAGGACCGGTCTGTCAGACCTCAGTGCCCGTACAGGACCTGTCTGTCAGACCTCAGTGCCCGTACAGGACCTGTCTGTCAGACCTCAGTGCCCGTACAGGACCGGTCTGTCAGACCTCAGTGCCCGTACAGGACCTGTATGTCAGACCTCATTGTTGCCGCTTGGTAAGAGAGCGACAGTGCGGCCATTTTGAGACAAACAGTCATGGGTGTCAGGGACACGCGGTTGTTTTGGCGGTTCTCTATGAGAGCCCCGGCCACCCATCGCAGGGACAATGTCCGAGAACAATAGCACAGACAGCGGGATACAAGGCTGAGGAATGAGGGGGAATCCTGAACACGGTGTCACCGGACATCCCCGTCCTGCCTCTTCTATGTACTGCTCTTCACACGTAGATAGGGACATTGTGCGGTCCTGACATTCCTCACTGACACCCGCTGACCCCCCCATTATAAATAGGACAGAGTGACATGACACCCCCCCCCCCCCCCCCGCGCCTCCCCGGCTGTCCGGTGTCAGGAAACAAGGTCTAGGATACAAAACTTATTAGTCTGACAATAAACGTGTCGTCTGTAGCAACCGGCGCCAAGAAAACGACCGCGTGAGCGCCATCTCACTAGCGGGGTTATAGGAAGAAGGGTCACAAGGAACCCAAATCCACGGAACCAGAGAGGAGGACAGAAAAAAAAATCGCCTGATCTCACTTTAATCAGATTTTCCCAAAAAAGAACAAGTTTATTCCTAAATTTAGCATAGTGGGCGGAGCCATTAAAATATATATATATATATATTTTTTTTTTTTTTTAACCTTTCCGCTGCCAGAGCCATTTTTGAGTTTTTTTTTTAAAACACTTTTTAAAAAATAAAAACATTTTAGGTCTGAAGATTACCTAAAACCACCAAACATAGTTTTCTGGAAGCAGAGACCCAAGAGAATAAAATGGTGGTAGTTCCCATTTTTTGTGTCCCATGATATTTGCGCAACAGCTTATCATGTGTAAAATTTTAGCAAAAAAACAACATACACTAAAGCTAAATTTTAAATGCAATATATTACCAGTTTTTTTTTTTTTGGTAAAATATAAAAGACGAGGTAGTGCCGAGTAAATAGATCTGAAACAAGTCAGGCCTTAACTGCTTAACCACTTCTGGACCGGAAGATTCCCCCCCCCTAATGACCAGGCCATTTTTTGTGATTTGGCACTGCGTTACTTTAACCACTTTAGCCCGGGAGGATTTGGCTGCTCAAAGACCAGGCCATATTTTGCGATTCGGCACTGCGTGACTTTAACGGACAATTGCGCGGTCGTGCGACGCTGTACCCAAATAAAATTGACGTCCTTTTTTTCCCACAAACAGAGCTTTCTTTTGGTGGTATTTGATCACCTCTGCAATTTTTATTTTTTGCGCTAAAAACAAAAAAAGAACGACAATTTTGAAAAAATAACAATATTTTTCACATTTTTTTATATGAAATTAAAAAAAAAAAATGTAAAAAATCTATTTTTTTTTTTACATTTTTGGCCAATTTGTTTTTTGCTACATGTTTTTGGTAAAAAAAAAAAAAATCGTAATAAGCGTATTTTGATTGGTTTGCGCAAAATTTATTGCGTTAACTAACTACGGGAAAGATTTGTCATTTTTATTGTTTTGTTTTTTTTATTAATAATGGCGGCGATCTGCGATTTTTTGCGGGACTGCGACATTGCGGCGGACAGATCTGTGCGATTTTTATTTTTGCGCTATAAACAAAAAAAAAGAGCAACAATTTTGAAAAAATAACAATTTTTTATATGAGATAAAAAAAAAAATGTAAAAAATATTTTTTTTTACATTTTTGGCTAATTTGTTTATTTGATGCTTATTTTTGGTAAAAAAAAAAAAAATCGCAATAAGCGTATTTTGATTGGTTTGCGCAAAAGTTATTGCGTTTACTAACTACGGGAAAAATTTATGTCATTTTTATTGTTTGTTTTTATACTAGTAATGGTGCCGATCTGCGATTTTTTGCAGGACTGCGACATTGCGGCGGACAGATCGGACCCCTGACTGACATTTTTGGGGGTACCAGTGACATTACTACAGTAATCAGTGCTAAAAAATATGCACTGTTACTGTACTAATGAGACTGGCAGGGAAGGGGTTAACTTTATTGGTGATCAAGGGGTTAAGTGTGTCCCTAGGGGCGTGATTCTAACTGTGGGGGGGCGTGGCTTGTGATGTAATCACAGAGACATACGATCCTACATAGCAGGATCACATAGCCTCTGTCATTACTTTAATGAGAATGACAGACGGTTGTGTTTATATCAGCCGCCTGTCTTTCTCCCTCTGCAGCGGGAGATCGCAAGTGGCCGGCGGCCATCGGAGCCGCCGGTCACTCGCGCTAGCTCCCCAGGGAACGAGTGGGGGCGGAAACGCGCCGCCGGCATCACGCGCTCGCCCCCCACAGGCGGCTGAGCGAGTGACGTACCCCTACATCACTTTGCCCAGCAGCAGCTGCCTGCCACAGTATATCTGCGGTGGGCGGTCGTTATGTGGTTAATGGACAATTGCGCAGGGGTGGTGCGGCGCTGTACCCAAATAAAATTGATGTCCTTTTTTTCCCACAAACAGAGCTTTCTTTTGGTGGTATTTGATCACCTGTGCGATTTTACATTTTTTGCACTATAAACAAAAAAAGAGCGACAATTCTGAAAAAAAAAAAAAAAAAAACATTTTTCACTTTCTGCTATAAAACATTCCCAATAAAATTTTTTTTAAAATCTAATTTTTTTCATCATTTTAGGCCAATTTGTATTCTGCTACATATTTTTGATAAAAAGAAATTCCAATATGTGTATATTGATTGGTTTGCGCAAAATTTATCGCATCTACAAACTAGGGGAAAGATTTATGTAATTTTTTTTATTTTTACTAGTAATGGCAGCGATTTTACTGTACTGCACGATTACTGTACTAATGACACTGGCAGGGAAGAGGTTAACCCAGGGGCGATCAAAGGGTTAAATGTATGCCTAGGGGGTGTTTTCTAACTGTGGGGAGGATGGGCTAATGGGATCAACACAGGATCCCTACAGGTGGACTGGTGGTTCCCCACCCCCTATCAGCGGCCCTGATCATGGCTGCCGGCCCCACAGGCGAACGGGGCGCGCGCGCCCCCATGACTGCTCCCGTGAAACGATGTACGGGTAAGTCGTTTTGTGAAGACGTGCCGACCTGCTGCTGTATATCTTCTGCGGCTGGTCGGCAAGTGGTTAAGATAGCTGAAAAAATTTGTGGGTTTAACAATATTTGAGTCCCCATCCCAATGCGGAAAACATACATGGAGTGGGTGCATTTTTTTTGGGGGGGGGGGGCCTCTCAAATAACCTCCCTACCATTCTGTAATTCAACTCTCCATAGTCAGGGCCGGCCCTACCATGGACCCCGCTGGATCCATTGGACCCAGGCAGCACTTGGAGAGGGGCGGCAAATTGACTCCCAAGACTTTTTTTTCCAGCACTTTTGTGTGTCATCAGTTTGCGTCGCGTTCGCGCGTTTGTGACGTCATTGCGCATATCACGATCACGTGAGGGACGTTCCCCGGAGGAGACGCTCCGCCTCCTCATAGTCAATCAGTTTGCACTATGGGAGACAGTATGAGATGGGGGAATGCCGCCCGTAGTGCAAACTGATGAGTATGAGGAGGATAACGTCCCTTACGTGACCGTGGTGTGCGCACTGACGTCACACATCAACGCACTCCGTCTCACGCAGGGCAGGCTGGATCTTCTAGGGCGGCGGGCGCGGCAGACACAGGAGTGACAGGAGGACTGAGGACAGACAGCTGGTGTTTGGTGGACCGGTCCAGTGGTGAGTTATGGAAGAAGATAACAGTATACATAATATTCTCTAAATTTTATAATTGATGGAGGGGGGGGGGGGGTCTTTTAGTGGGCGTGATTTTTTTTGGGGGGTGGGGAAGCATCATTTAATTCCTGGACCCAGGCAGCACAATGTATTGAGCCAGCCCCGTCCATAGTGATGGGGCTTTGGGCATTTAAAAAAAAAAAATCAATGCTGAACTTCAGACATCCCCCTCCCCTCTCCCCAACCAATCGGTGCTTTATTTGGAAAAATACTCTAAACTTCAAAAAAAACACGAAATCTGGGGTCACATGACACTCCGGCAATCAAGTCTTCTCTTTACTTTCCAGTGATTAATGTTGAGCAGCAGAAGATCCAGATTAAGTTATGTAAAACTTTATTGATCACAACAAGAGGTCAGAAGAGCACACCAACGTGCTTCTGGGCCCCAACGTTCCCCCCTTCATCAGGGCTTATAAGCTGGCAATACCTGATGAGAAGACCGGACCTGCAACCAGAATAATCCTATCCTTTTATTTTGCAATAGTTTGTCCAGTTTTCCATTTAATTATTACTGGTGGAACCCCAAGAAAGAATGAAATATCCATTCTGGGTACCAGTTTAACAAATGAAGTTCATTCTACTCAAACTGGCCAGCCGTGTTTGGGTGTGACCGTCCAGTCCATCTCCATCAGGAAGACAGTTCCAAAGAGTCCCGCTAAGGACCTCACACCATCCCGCAGATCAGGAAAACAATGCGTTCTCCAAGGGCAGCGGCTCCATGATGTCCAGCTTGCGAGCGCCGCGTCCCTGTTCCACGACCTCCAGCCGCAGGCGAGGCTGCTTCCTCTCCACTCCGTCCTCTTCCCTCTCCAGGCCTTTCAGTAAGTGCTTGTCTGAGTCCTCCACGGCTATCCTCACCGTGCAGCCCCGCGGGAGGAGGTCCTGTTCATACGCAGCCGCCAACTGATTGACCACCCGCCTCTCCACCTGAAGGGACAGAGAAAGGTTACATAGCACTATAGCAGATACAGTGCATTGCTAAAGTATTCGGCCCCCTTGAACTTTGACCTTTTGCCACATTTCAGGCTTCAAACAAAGATATAAAACTGTAATTTTTTTTGAAGAATCAACAAGTGGGACACAATCATGAAGTGGAACGAAATTTTTTGGATATTTCAAACTTTTCTAACAAATAAAAAACTGAAAAATTGGGCGTGCAAAATTATTCAGCCCCCTTAAGTTAATACTTTGTAGCGCCACCTCTTGCTGCGATTACAGCTGTAAGTCGCTTGGGGTATGTCTCTATCAGTTTTGCACATCGAGAGACTGAAATTTTTGACTATTCCTCCTTGCAAAACAGCTCGAGCTCAGTGAGGTTGGATGGAGAGCGTTTGTGAACAGCAGTTTTCAGTTCTTTCCACAGATTCTCGATTGGATTCAGGTCTGGACTTTGACTTGGCCATTCTAACACCTGGATATGTTTATTTGTGAACCATTCCATTGTAGATTTTGCTTTATGTTTTGGATCATTGTCTTGTTGGAAGACAAATCTCCGTCCCAGTCTCAGGTCTTTTGCAGACTCCATCAGGTTTTCTTCCAGAATGGTCCTGTATTTGGCTCCATCCATCTTCCCATCAATTTTAACCATCTTCCCTGTCCCTGCTGAAGAAAAGCAGGCCCAAACCATGATGCTGCCACCACCATGTTTGACAGTGGGGATGGTGTGTTCAGGGTGATGAGCTGTGTTGCTTTTAAGCCAAACATAATGTTTTGCATTGTTGCCAAAAAGTTTGATTTTGGTTTCATCTGACCAGAGTACCTTCTTCCATATGTTTGGTGTCTCCCAGGTGGCTTGTGGCAAACTTTAAACAACACTTTTTATGGATATCTTTAACCACTTTACCCCCGCTCACTTTGCTGCTACTGCAGCAAAGTGGCTCGTTCCCGTCCAGCGACGTAGACCTACGTCGCTGGACTCCGCTCCTTGTGGGTGGCGCACGCGCGCCGCCGGAGGCTCGCTCCCGCTGTTTTCAGTCACAGCGGGAGTCGGGCCAGGGGAGGAGCAGCGGCGATCGCCGCTGCTCTTACCCGATCGTCGGGGATTGAGTGTGGAGATCCGCCCGCTGTGTGTAAACACAGCGGGCGGATCTCTGAAGTGACAGGCAGGGTCAGATTGCAGGGTTCAGCATAGCTGAACCATGGATCTGTCCTTGTGTCACTCTGTCACCTCCCCCCACACACATCAGTAAGCACCAGGCATACATTAACCCCTCCCTCTCCAATAAAATTAACCCCTTCCCTGCCAGTGTCATTTTTACAGTAACAGTGCATATATATAGCACTGATTACTGCAGTAATGTCACTGGTACCCCCAAAAGTGTCAAAAATGTCAGTCAAGGGTCCGATCTGTCCGCCGCAATGTCGCAGTCCCGCAAAAAAAAATCGCAGATCGCCGCCATTACGCGTTAAAAAAAAAAAACACCGAAAATGACAGAAATCTTTCCCTTTGTTAGTAAACGCAATAACTTTTGCGCAAACCAATAAAAATACGCTTATTGTGATTTTTTTTTACCAAAAATATGTAATCAAAAAACAAATTGGCCAAAAATTTAAAAAAATTTTGATTTTTACATTTTTTGGGGGGGAATTTCATATAAAAAAAATGTGAAAAATATTGTTATTTTTTCAAAATAAATGCTCTTTTTTTGTTTATAGCGCAAAAAGTAAAAATCGCACAGGTGATCAAATACCATCAAAAGAAAGCTCTGTTTGTGGGGAAAAAAAGGACGTAAATTTCGTTTGGGTACGGCGTCGCACGACCGCGCAATTGTTAGTTAAAGTCGCACAGTGCCGAATCGCAAAAAGTGGCCTAGACGGAAGACAGCAAAAGCCTCCGGTGGTAAAGTGGTTAAGAAATGGCTTTCTTCTTGCCACTCTTCCATAAAGGGCAGATTTGTGCAGTATACGACTGATTGTTGTCCTATGGACAGAGTCTCCCACCTCAGCTGTAGATCTCTGCAGTTCATCCAGAGTGATCATGGGCCTCTTGGCTGCATCTCTGATCAGTCTTCTCCTTGTATGAGCTGAAAGTTTAGAGGGACGGCCAGGTCTTCGTAGATTTGCAGTGGTCTGATACTCCTTCCATTTCAATATTATTGCTTGCACAGTGCTCCTTTGGATGTTTAAAGCTTGGAAAATCTTTTTGTATCCAAATCCGGCTTTAAACTTCTCCACAACAGTATCTCGGACCTGCCTGGTGTGTTCCTTGTTCTTCATGATGCTCTCTGCGCTTTAAACAGACCTCTGAGACTATCACAGTGCAGGTGCATTTATACGGAGACTTGATTACACAAAGGTGGATTCTATTTATCATCATTAGTCATTTAGGTCAACATTGGATCATTCAGAGATCCTCACTGAACTTCTGGAGAGAGTTTGCTACACTGAAAGTAAGGGGGCTGAATAATTTTGCACGCCCAATTTTTCAGTTTTTTATTTGTTAAAAAAGTTTGAAATATCCAATAAATTTCGTTCCACTTCATGATTGTGTCCCACTTGTTGTTGATTCTTCACAAAAAATTACAGTTTTATATCTTTATGTTTGAAGCCTGAAATGTGGCAAAAAGTCAAAAAGTTTAAGGGGGCCGAATACGTTCGCAATACACTGTACACTTTTTATATATAGTTTATACAACACTATTAGGTGACAGGTTCACTTTAGGTAATCCTGCTGTTGGTTCTGAAGAAATCCTAAAATGTTTGAGGTTCCTTGTTCATCCTCCATAGATAATTTATAGAATATGAAATGGAAGGGCAGCCCCCCCCCATTATACTAGATCTAATACCTCATACTTGATGGAGCGCGCTCCATAATGGACGTTGTACCCATCAGCCAGGACATCTATCACCTCAATGTCCCACAGTAGGGTGATCTCATGTCGGTCTTTGGCCTGAGGAGGACAGAAGACAGGAGATATGTTATTAGGATCCACATGAAGGTGACATTTAGTACACACATATATATAAATGCATCATACCGATGGAATAAATCTGTCCATAAAGAGGAAGAGATGGTGAGAAGAGGAAATGTAGAGGAAACAGAGAAAGATACAAGATAGGAAAAGAGAGAATAAAGCTGAACATACACTAGTAGAATTTTATTGAAAGTTTTTTGTTTTATAATCATTATTTGGGATCAAATCGTTGGCCAATTTTGTGATGAGAAAATTGGAGAGGGGCAGGATGGACCATTTTTCTCGAAGAAATTTCTAATAGCGAACATGGTTTTCTTTCTTCAAATTCCATTACTCCAAAATCGAAAAATTTTTTTTTGAAGATTCGCACACCATTTGTCATCGAATGTACTGTAAGAACATCCATAATGAACCTTCTTTGGAAAAACTGCTAGTGTATGGCCAGCTTAAGAGAGGCAGGGAGGGGATAAAAGGAAGGAAGAGAAGGGGAGGGAGGAGAGCAGAGAAGAATAGAGCAGAGGAGAAGACAGAAGTGAATGGAGCAGAAGAGAACAGAGAAGAATAGAGCAGAGGAGAAGACAGAAGTGAATAGAGCAGAAGAGAACAGAGAAGAATAGAGCAGAGGAGAAGACAGAAGTGAATAGAGCAGAGGAGAACAGAGAAGAATAGAGCAGAGGAGAAGACAGAAGTGAATAGAGCAGAAGAGAACAGAGAAGAATAGAGCAGAGGAGAAGACAGAAGTGAACAGAGCAGAGGAGAACAGAGAAGAATAGAGCAGAGGAGAAGACAGAAGAGGAGATTAGAGCAGAGAATAAGACAGAGTGCAGAGAAGAGTAAAAGAGAGATGAGCAGCGAAGGGGACAGGACAGGAGAACAGAGCAGAGTGAACAGGAGATCAGAGAGAGAGAGAGAGAGAGAGCAGAGACATTTAGGAGAGAAGAGCAGAGGACAAGATAACAGAACAGAGAATGTGACAGACAAGACAGAGGAGAGGAGTGGACAGGAGAACAGAGAAGAGGAGAGGAGCGCAATGGAGAGAAGAGGGTAGAGGACAGGAAAGTAGAGCATAGAAGGGGACAAGAGAGCAGAGGAAAAGAGTGGTAAGCAAAGGAGAGAACAGGGTAGAGGACAGGAGAGCAGAGCAAAGATGGGAACAGGAGAGCAGAGGACAAGAGAGCAGATCAGAGAAGGGGACAGGACGGAAGAGAAGAGGTCAGGAGAGGAGTGCAGAGCAGAGGAGCAGAATGAGCAGAGGAGAAGAGTGGACAGGAGATCAGAGAGAGAGCAGAGAGAGAAGAGCAGAAGACAGGAGAACAGAGCAGAGAATGGGACAGACAGGACAGGAGAGGAGTGGACAGGAGAACAGAGCAGAGAAGGGGACAGGAGAGCCTAGGAGAAGAGTAATGAGATAAGGACAAAACAGAATAGAGGACAAGAGAGCAGAGGAAAGATACAGTAGGAACAGGAGAGCAGAGGACAAGAGAGCAGAGCAACGAAGGGGTCAGGAGATGGGAGGAGAGCACAGGGGAGAGAATAGAGGAGAGGAAAGACAGCAGAGCAGAGAAGAAGACAGGAGAGAAGAGCAGAAGCGAGGAGGGACAAAAGACCAAAAAAGAACAAAGGAGAGGAACAGAGAGCTGCAACGCTCGGGCGTTTGTTTAGTGAACTGGATTTGCAGCTGCAGAATTACCACTCAGTAGTCGTGTAGAGATGTGTTGAATCACCATATCCAACTCTCCAGACTCATCATTGTGGCCCAGCCTGCCTCAGCATGCAAATATACAGGCACTCAGATAAGATGTTCCTGGAGTGATAGGTTGTATACGATAGTATAGAGGTGATGTGCTGAAAGGACAGGCGTGAGTAGTGATAGCAATGATAGGCACTCAATAGTAATGTTCAGGAGTGTTAGCAGATGGTGATAGATAGTATGCAGATAGGTTAGCAATCATGTACAAATAACAGGTGGTAGGGGACAGCAGATGAAGTGTACAGGAATTGCTAACTCAGTGCAAGGATATAGATGGTAGTAGACTCAAGAGCTAGCAATCTATGTAACAGTGCAGATGATAGAAATAGTAATGCATAGATAGCAACAGTCTTTAGTATGCAAGAGTAGATAGTGTAAGTTGATAGGAAGGAATCCCCTGTGGGGTACTTATCACTAGTTGGTTTAGAGAGATGAGGGGTCCGGAATTGAGATAAGGATCAGGTAGCGAGATACAGGATCAGTAGCGAGATACAGGAAATAGCTGGAGGCTTCGGCAGCGTCAGACAAGGCTGTGTAACAAGCGGTAGGATCAGGTAGCAAGATACAAGATCAGAAGGTGAGATACAGGATCAGGTAGCGAGATACAGGATCAAGTAGCGTCAGGTATAGCTGCATACAGGTGGCTTGCACGAACACCTTGTGACTGAAAGCCGGCGATTGAAATAGCCGCTTAGAGCGGCGCCTAGTGATGACGTCATGAGAATTAAAGGGACAGGTAGCTATATGCGTTCCACCTACCTAAATGGTGGAACGCAATGTGGAAGAAATGGGCTGGAAGGGTACCGAAGGTACCAGAATCTTACAGTACCCCCCCCTTAAGGCCGGCTCCGGAAGGCCTATAGCACTGGTCTCTCCGGGTATTTGGAGTGGAACCTTCGTATAAGCCTGGGCGCGTGAACGTCAGAAGTATCCAACCAGGTGTCGTCTTGGGGTCCATAGTTTTTCCATCTTATGAGATATTGGAGTTTCCCTCTGTGGATACGAGAATCCAAAATCTCTTTAATCTCAAATTCTTCTCCGCCCTCAAACTTGTACTGGAGGTGGAGGCGAGATGGTAGGTCTTATTCCTTGGTTGGGAACATGTGGTTTCAGTAGCGACACGTGAAAGATGGGGTGTATTTTAAGATCTGTCGGTAAGGTGAGTTGAACTGCAGCTCTCCCAATGAGCTTCTCAATTGGGAAAGGTCCTAGAAACAAAGGCCCAAGCTTTTTACTGGGGATCTTTAACCTTAAGTTTTTCGTAGATAGCCAAACGAGATCCCCAATAGCATATTGAGGAGAAGGTCTTCCACGGAGGTCGTAGTACCTTTTTTGTTGGCTATGAGCATGTGAGATGGTGGTGTTAAGTAAACCCAGAGAGTCTTTTATTTGGGTAAGATAGTCAGAGGCTACTGGGTTACTTGATGGCAGTGTGGGAGAAGTGTGGGATGAAACCCATAGTTTAGGTAGAATGGACTTTGCTTAGTAGTACTGTGGGTTGCGTTATTGTAAGCAAATTCTGCCAGAGGGAGGAGGTCCACCCAATCATCCTGTAGGTATGAGGTGTAGCAACGCAAATATTGTTCAATGCACTGGTTAACTCTTTCAGTTTGTCCATTGGTCTGAGGGTGGTAGGGAGAAGTAAGTTTTCTCTCAATTCGTAGTATATGACATAGAGCTTGCCAAAACTTGGAGATGAACTGTGAACCTCGGTCAGATAAAAGAGTCTTTGGAATTCCATGTAGCTTGAACACATGTTTCACTAGTAATTCCGCTGTTTCCTTAGATGAAGGTAGTCTGCGAATAGAAATGAAATGTGCCATCTTTGTCAGATGGTCCACTGACACTAGAATAGTAGTAAATCCTTTGGAAGGTGGTAATTCTACTATAAAGTCTAAGGACACAACTTCCCATGGAACTTTGGGTATTGGTAGACTGCAAAGTAGACCAGATGGTTTTGTAGTGTCAATTTTGGACCTTGCACAGATGTCACATGAGGAAACAAATTTTTGTACAGACGTCTTCATATCAGGCCACCAAAATTGCCTGGTGAGCAAATTGAATGTCTTAGTCATACCCATATGTCCTGCCATAGGTACGTCATGTGATAATTCCAAGATCTTGGTACGCATACCAGGAGGTATGTAGAGTTTGTCGTTAAAGTAGAGGAAGCCTTCTGCATCAGCACTTAGTTGTGGTGGAGGTGAATCCAGTCCTATACTGTGCAGAATCTCTTCCTTCAAAGAACGAACAACACCAATAATACGGTCATGGGGTATTATAGGAAGTGAAGGGATTTCGGCGCAGTTATCTTCGGTTAGCCGTGATAGCGCATCCGCTTTTTTGTTTTTGTCTGCAGGCGTGTAGGTCACTAGGAAGTTGAATCTTAGGAAGAATAATGACCAACGTACCTGCCGGTGGGAAAGAGTCTTGTTGGTCTGAAGGTATTGGAGATTCTTATGATCTGTATATATGAGTATTGGCAATCGAGTACCTTCAAGTAAATGTCGCCAATTTTCTAGTGCCAGTTTTATGGCAAGCAACTCTTTTTCACCCACTGGGTAATTCACCTCTGGGCTACTTAGTGATTTAGAGAAAAAAGCAACTGGTGGAGTGGTGAAGTATTCGTTGGTCGTTGGGAAAGAACTGCTCCTACAGCCATATTTGACGCATCTACCTCCAGGATGTATTGGAGGGATGGGTCTGGATGGCGTAGTATGGGAGCAGAAGTGAAGCTTGATTTTAACAAGCGGAAAGCTTTATTTGCTTCTTCAGACCATTTGAATGGTTTCTTTACACTTGTAAGTTGTGTGAGCGGTCTCACAATAGAAGAGAAGTTCTTGATGAACTTCCTATAGAAGTTTGAAAATCCAAGGAATCGTTGTAATGCCTTACGAGTTGTTGGTACAGGCCAATCCAGTATACACGATATCTTGCTCATATCCATCTTGATACCGTTCTTAGATATGATGTATCCTAGGAATAGTACTTCTTCCTTATGAAATAGGCATTTTTTCAATTTTACGTATAAATTATGTGCGAGTAATCTGGATAGCACAAGTCTTACATGTTCGGACAAGGACTGAGAATAAATGAGTATATCATCCAGATATACCACAACACAAACATCAAGTAAGTCTCTGAAGATGTCATTTATGAATCGCTGAAATGCTGCGGGAGCGTTACACAACCCAAAAGGCATCACTAGATATTCGAATAATCCGTATCTGGTTCTGAATGCCGTCTTCCACTCATCCCCATTACGGATTCGGATGAGGTTGTATGCCCCTTTTAGGTCCAATTTTGAAAACTAGGTAGCTCCGCGCACTTGTTCAATGGGTTCGGGAATGAGAGGTAAAGGATAGCGATCCTTTATCGTAATGGTATTTAATTGCGTATAGTCAATAATAGGCCTGAGACTTAAATCCTTATTGCGGACAAAGAAAAGTCCTGCAGCTGTGGAAGAAGTAGAGGGTCTAATAAACCCTTTCGCTAAATTCTCATCCAAGTATTCCTTGAGATGAGAAAGTTCATCCTGAGAAAGAGGATAAACATGACCGAAAGGTAGTTTACTATTAGGGAGTAGATCAATAGAACAATCGTAGTCCCTATGGGGAGGCAATACTTGAGCATTTTTCTCAAGGAAGACTTCTGATAGATCCTGATAACATGGTGGTGGTGAAATTTCATCTGACACCATGGACAGGATTTTTTTATATGATTGAAGGTTACACGTGGTCTCGCAGTAGTGAGAGGGGAAGGTTAAAGTCCGTGTTTTCCAATCAATGATTGGTTGATGTATGTGTAACCAGGGAAGTCCCAAAATAATGGGAAAATGTGGTGAAGGTAATACATCAAAAGTGGTGGTCTCAGCATTAGACTCGTTAGCAGTAGCAAGGAGTGCTTGTGTCTGATTGGTAATTGGACCAGAAGATAACGGAATACCGTTAATAAAACTAACAGAGACAGGTTTAGATTTTGAAATAATAGGTATTTTATTTAAAGCAACAAAGCTAGTGTTCCCACAAGATCCTGTGTCGATCATAGCCTTGGTGGTGATCCTATTGTGGTCCCACTGTAAGGTCAAATGAATAAAAAGATAGAGATTAGAAAAAGAAGTCGTTAATCCCCCCAGCAAGACATGTGAACACTCACCCTCTTTTTTGAGGACAAGGGGACAGACGCTTATCAAATGATCCGGGGAGGCGCAGTACATGCAGAGATTTTCAGATCTTCTCCTGGCTCGTTCAGTAGACGATAATGGTGGGCGTATGGTTCCTACCTCCATAGGAGTAGGGTCAACGGGCGAAACCCGAGAAGGATTGGATAATGGTACTCCCATTTTCTCAGCCTTTCTTTCTCGCAGTCGCCTGTCACTATTGATGCTGAGTTGTATTAAGGCATCCAAAATGCCAGGTAAATCCGCTCGGGCGAGCTCGTCTTTAACGGCTTCTGATAACCCGAGTCTGAACTGGGTTCGCAAAGATGCATCATTCCACCCTGAATCAAGGGTCCATCTTTTGAACTCTGCTACGAAGTCTTCAACAGGTCTCCTTCCTTGTTTTAAAGCCCTCAATTGGCTGTCAGCAGTACTCTGCCTATTTGGGTCTTCATATAAGCTAGCGAGTTCTGCTAAGAATAAAGGATAGGAGTTAAGAAGAGGGTCATTTTTCTCAAAGAGAGAGTCTGCCCAAGCCCGTGGATCACCCGACAAATATGAGATAGTGGTGCAGACTTTAATTTGGTCTGTAGTGTAAGTACGAGGTTTTAAATTAAAAAGCAATTGACATGCGTTTTTAAATTCACAAAATTTTTTCCGATCACCTGTAAACACTAGAGGAGGGTTTATTTTGGGCTCACGAGGTTGAGCAGCAGTGAGCCGTGAAACACGGGCTATCTGCTGTCTCAAAGTCTGATTTTCATTTTTCACTTCGGCAAGGGAAAGGATTAATGCATCTACCTTTTGTGTTAGTTGTAACACATGAGTGGCTAATTCTGCTGAATCCATTTTTTTTTTTTCTGGTTCGTGCAATCTGTAACGCTCCGGCGTTTGTTTAGTGAACTGGATTTGCAGCTGCAGAATTTCCACTCAGTAGTCGTGTAGAGATGTGTTGAATCACCATATCCAACTCTCCAGACTCATCATTGTGGCCCAGCCTGCCTCAGCATGCAAATATACAGACACTCAGATAAGATGTTCCTGGAGTGATAGGTTGTATACGATAGTATAGAGGTGATGTGCTGAAAGGACAGGCGTGAGTAGTGATAGCAATGATAGGAACTCAATAGTAATGTTCAGGAGTGTTAGCAGATGGTGATAGATAGTATGCAGATAAGTTAGCAATCATGTACAAATAACAGGTGGTAGGGGACAGCAGATGAAGTGTACAGGAATTGCTAACTCAGTGCAAGGATATAGATGGTAGTAGACTCAAGAGCTAGCAATCTATGTAACAGTGCAGATGATAGAAATAGTAATGCATAGATAGCAACAGTCTTTAGTATGCAAGAGTAGATAGTGTAAGTTGATAGGAAGGAATCCCCTGTGGGGTACTTATCACTAGTTGGTTTAGAGAGATGAGGGGTCCGGTATTGAGATAAGGATCAGGTAGCGAGATACAGGATCAGTAGCGAGATACAGGAAATAGCTGGAGGCTTCGGCAGCGTCAGACAAGGCTGTGTAACAAGCGGTAGGATCAGGCAGCGAGATACAAGATCAGAAGGTGAGATACAGGATCAGGTAGCGAGATACAGGATCAAGTAGCGTCAGGTATAGCTGCATACAGGTGGCTTGCACGAACACCTTGTGAGTGAAAGCCGGCGATTGAAATAGCCGCTCAGAGCGGCGCCTAGTGATGACGTCATGAGAATTAAAGGGACAGGTAGCTATATGCGTTCCACCTACCTAAATGGTGGAACGCAATGTGGAAGAAATGGGCTGGAAGGGTACCGAAGGTACCAGAATCTTACAAGAGCAAAGAAAGGACAGGAAAGGAGAGGAGATAAGGTAATGAGAGAACAGATGAGAGGACAGGAAAGGAAAGTAGATGAGAAGTCTGGAGAGGAGAACAGAGGAGAGGAGAAGACAGAAGCGAAGATAGGAGAACAATGGAAGGGCCAAGATAAGAGGAGATGAGAGAGATAAGAGGACAGAAGGGGGTGAGCAAAGAAAAGTGGAGAGGAGAGATGAGAAGAGAAGAGAGGAGGAGAGGTGAGCAGAAAAGAGAGGAGGAGAGTAGAGGTGAGGTAAGCAGAGAAGAGGAGAAGAGAGAGAGGAGAGAAGAGGAGAGAGGAGAGAGAAGAGAGGAGGAGAAAGAGGATAGGGGAGGCAAGCAGAGAAGAGAGAAGAGGAGAGGAGAGTAGAGAGTAGAGGTGAGGCGAGCGGAGAGGAGAGGAGAGAAGAGCAGATAGGAGAGGAGAGAGGAGAGGTGAGGCGAGCAGAGAAGAGAGGAGAAGAGAGTAGAGGTGAGGCGAGCAGAGAAGAAAGAAGAGAAGAGGAGAAAGTAGAGGTGAGGCGAGCAGAGGAGAGGAGAAGAGGAGAGAAGAGAGGAGTGGAGAGGAGAGAGAAGTGAAGAAAAGAAAAAGAGGAGAGAGAAGCGAAGAGAACAGAGGAGAGGAGAGAAGAGAAGAGAGAAGAGAGGAGAGAGTAGAGGTGAGGCGAGCAGAGAATATGAGAGAAGAGGAGAGAGAAGAGGAGAGGAGAGAAGAGGAGAGAGAAGAGAGGAGAGGAGAGGCGAGCAGAGAAGAGAGGAGAATAGGGGCGAGGCGGGCAGAGAAGAGAGAAAGTAGAGGAGAGGAGAGGAGAGAAGAGAAGAGGGGCGAGGCGAGAGGAGAAGAGGAGAAGAGAGAGAGGAGAAGAGAGAAGAGAAGAGAGAAGAGAGGAGAGAAGAGGAGAGGAGAGGAGAGAAGAGGCGAGCAGAGGAGAATAAGGGCTAGGCAGGCAGAGAAGAGAGAAAGGAGAGGAGAGGAGAGAAGAGAAGAGGGGCGAGAGGAGAAGAGGAAAGAGAGAGAGGAGAGCAGAGAAGAGGAGAAGAGAGAAGAGAAGAGAAGAAGAGGAGAAGAGAGAAGAGAAGAGAGGAGAGGAGAGAAGAGAGGAGGAGAGGGAGTGTGGGAGGGAACAGATGGATCACCTTAATATAAAACATTAATTTTATAAATCTGGATCCTGAATAGATTTGTAATTAGACATGTACATGAGTGAAATGCAGGGTCTGCTTCCTGCGGAGAGCTGTGCTGCTCTCTCTGATCCGGACCTCTATGAGCCATTTTACAGCCTCTGGATTCTAATTGCCTGACTTGGCTTGTCACTGCTATTGGGAAAATGTACAAATCTGTACAGGAAGTAGAATCACCACATAATATGGACCAACACAAAATATGGAACAGCAAAAAAAATGCAAACTGTGTATCACAAATTATTTCCAACATTGTGTAACTTTAACACCAATACTGCAGAATGTGTACTGACTACAAATCCTCTATAATTTCCCGGAGACGGGTCGGAGCTGGGGATGATACAATGCACAATAATCCAGTCCTGCCTCCACTGACATAATTACCTTCTTACTCCGGGAAGGAACTGGGAGTCCTGTTCTATGTCAGGGGTGACCCAGGAATCAATGACAGGTCTGTTCTGAGCACCAAGCCAAGACAACAGACTATTCTGTGATAATGAGCCGCTCTCAGGGGATGCCAGAGGGTCACCCCAAGACCAGGAACCCCGCCGAGAACCCTCACTGCAGATCACCAGCAATTATCTGAGGTCTGCATTGTTTAACCTGCCCAGTGCTAACAATGAGAGGACCTGTCTGACCCACACATCAGTCTCTGTACCAGAGGAGCTTACACTCTAATGTCCCCCCCCCCCCAGTCACACACTATTATTATACATTTATATATCTCTGACATATAACGCAGTGCTGTACAGAGATCACTGAGCCAATCACATCAGTCTCTGCACCAGAGGAGCTTACACTCCAATGTCCCCTCCCCCACAGTCACATCAGTCTCTGTACCAGAGGAACTTACGCTCTAATGTCCCCTCCCCCACAGTCACATCAGTCTCTAAACCAGAGGAGCTTACACTCTAATGTCCCCCCCCCCCCCCCACAGTCACATCAGTCTCTGTACCAGAGGAGCTTACACTCTAATGTCCCCTCCCCCACAGTCACATCAGTCTCTGAAACAGAGGAGCTTACACTCTAATGTCCCCTCCCCCACAGTCACATCAGTCTCTGTACCAGAGGAGCTTACACTCTAATGTCCCCCCACAGTCACATCAGTCTCTGTACCAGAGGAGCTTACACTCTAATGTCCCCCCACAGTCACATCAGTCTCTGTACCAGAGGAGCTTACACTCTAATGTCCCCCCCCCCCCCACAGTCACATCAGTCTCTGTACCAGAGGAGCTTACACTCTAATGTCCCCTCCCCCACAGTCACATCAGTCTCTAAACCAGAGGAGCTTACACTCTAATGTCCCCCCCCCCCCACAGTCACATCAGTCTCTGAAACAGAGGAGCTTACACTCCAATGTCCCCTCCCCCACAGTCACATCAGTCTCTGTACCAGAGGAGCTTACACTCTAATGTCCCCTCCCCCACAGTCACATCAGTCTCTGTACCAGAGGAGCTTACACTCTAATGTCCCCCCCCACAGTCACATCAGTCTCTGAAACAGAGGAGCTTACACTCTAATGTCCCCTCCCCCACAGTCACATCAGTCTCTGTACCAGAGGAGCTTACACTCTAATGTCCCCCCACAGTCACATCAGTCTCTAAACCAGAGGAGCTTACACTCTAATGTCCCCTCCCCCACAGTCACACACTATTATACTTTTTTATAGCTCTTTTTTTGCATTAATATGTTTTATTATACACGGCTCAAAAAATTAAAGTAACACTTTTTAATCAGAGTCTAGCATCAAGTCAATTAAACCTGGGATATTGATCTGGCCAGTTAAGTAGCAGAGGGGGTTGCTAATCAGTTTCAGCTGCTTTGGTGTTAATGAAATTAACAACAGGTGCACTAGATGGGCAACAATGAGACAATCTTCAAAGCAGGAATTGTTTTAGGTGGAGGCCACTTACATTTTTTTACCTACTCATCTTTTCTGACTGTTTTTCTCTAGGTTTGCATTTGGGTGAGGTCAGTGTCACTACTGGTAGGATGAGGCCATACCTGGACCCTATAGAGGGGGTCAGTGTCACTAATGGTACCATGAGGCCATACCTGGACCCTATAGAGGGGGTCAGTGTCACTAATGGTAGCATGAGGCCATACCTGGACCCTATAGAGGGGGTCAGTGTCACTACTGGTAGTATGAGGCCATACCTGGACCCTATAGAGGGGGTCAGTGTCACTAATGGTACCATGAGGCCATACCTGGACCCTATAGAGGGGGTCAGTGTCACTACTGGTAGTATGAGGCCATACCTGGACCCTATAGAGGGGGTCAGTGTCACTATTGGTACCATGAGGCCATACCTGGACCCTATAGAGGGGGTCAGTGTCACTAATGGTACCATGAGACCATACCTGGACCCTATAGAGAGGGTCAGTGTCACTACTGGTAGCATGAGGCCATACCTGGACCCTATAGAGGGGGTCAGTGTCACTACTGGTAGTATGAGGCCATACCTGGACCCTATAGAGGGGGGTCAGTGTCACTACAGGTACCATGAGGCCATACCTGGACCCTATAGAGGGGGTCAGTGTCACTACTGGTAGCATGAGGCCATACCTGGACCCTATAGAGGGGGTCAGTGTCACTACTGGTAGCATGATGAGATACCTAGACCCTATAGAGGGGGTCAGTGTCACTAATGGTACCATGAGGCCATACCTGGACCCTATAGAGGGGGTCAGTGTCACTACTGGTACCATGAGGCCATACCTGGACCCTATAGAGGGGGTCAGTGTCACTACTGGTAGCATGATAAGATACCTGGACCCTATAGAGGGGGGTCAGTGTCACTACTGGTAGCATGATGCCATACCTGGACCTTATAGAGGGGGTCAGTGTCACTACTGGTACCATGAGGCCATACCTGGACCCTATAGAGGGGGTCAGTGTCACTACTGGTAGTATGAGGCCATACCTGGACCTTATAGAGGGGGTCAGTGTCACTACTGGTAGTATGAGGCCATACCTGGACCCTATAGAGGGGGTCAGTGTCACTACTGGTAGTATGAGGCCATACCTGGACCTTATAGAGGGGGTCAGTGTCACTACTGGTAGTATGAGGCCATACCTGGACCCTATAGAGGGGGTCAGTGACACTACTGGTAGTATGAGGCCATACCTGGACCCTATAGAGGAGGTCAGTGTCACTACTGGTAGCATGAGGCCATACCTGGACCCTATAGATGGGATCAGTGTCACTACTGGTACCATGAGGCCATACCTGGACCCTATAGAGGGGGTCAGTGTCACTACTGGTACCATGAGGCCATACCTGGACCCTATAGAGGGGGTCAGTGTCACTACTGGTAGCATGAGGCCATATCTGGACCCTATAGAGGGGGTCAGTGTCACTACTGGTAGTATGAGGCCATACCTGGACCCTATAGAGGTGGCACAGGCTGTCCAACTCCTCCAGGATGGAACATCAATACGTGCCATTGCCAGAAAGTTTGCTGTGTCTCCCAGCACAGTCTCAGGAGCATGGAGGAGATTCCAGGAGACCGGCAGTTACTCTAGGAGAGCTGGACAGGGCCATAGAAGGTCCTTAACCCATCAGCAGGACCGGTATCTGCTCCTTTGTGAAAGGAGGAACAGGATGAGAACTGCCAGAGCCCTACAAAATGACCTCCAGCAGGCCACTGGTGTGAATATCTCTGACCAAACAATCAGAAACAGACTTCATGAGGGTGGTACTGTAGGGTGATAATTTTAATTTCCATCAAACAATGTGGCATCCTTTCCTTCCAAACACATTACCCAGTCCATACCAGTATAGATCCTAACATATTACCCAGTCCATACCAGTATAGATCCTAACACATTACCCAGTCTATACTACCGTAGGGATCGACCGATTATCGGCCTGGCCGATAATCGGCCGCCGATATTCCCTTTTTTGAAAGTATCGGCCACAAACTTGGCCGATATGACCAATGTTTCTGCCTCCGGAGGGGAAGGGGATTAGAGCGCCGCCTGACTACACAGAACAGGGGTCTTCTGCTTAGCTGGCGCGGGCGCTGTCATACGAAGTCCCGCCTTCTGGACCGGCTCCTACCTATGATAGACAGCACACTGGTGACGTCTATCATAGGAGCCGGTCCAGGAGGCGGGACTTCGTATGAAAGCGTAAGCAGAAGAACCCTGTTCTGTGTAATCAGGCGGCGCTCTAATCCCCATGCACTGGTCACTGCATTGATGGGGGCACTGGTCACTCTGCATTGATGGGGGCACTGATCACTCTGCATTGGATGGGGGCACTGGTCACTCTGCATTGGATTGGGGCACTGGTCACTCTGCATTGGATTGGGGCACTGGTCACTCTGCATTGGATTGGGGCACTGGTCACTCTGCATTGGATGGGGCACTGGTCACTCTGCATTGGATGGGGGCACTGGTCACTCTGCATTGGATGGGGGCACTGGTCACTCTGCATTGGATGGGGGCACTGGTCACTCTGCATTGGATGGGGGCACTGGTCACTCTGCATTGTTGGGGGCACTGGTCACTCTGCATTGTTGGGGGCACTGGTCACTCTGCATTGTTGGGGGCACTGGTCACTCTGCATTGGATGGGGGCACTAGTCACTCTGAATTGGATGGAGGCACTGGTCACTCTTCATTGTTGGGGGCACTGGTCACTCTGCATTGTTGGGGGCGCTGGTCACTCTGCATTGTTGGGGGCACTGGTCACTCTGCATTGTTGGGGGCACTGGTCACTCTGCATTGGATGGGGGCACTGGTCACTCTGCATTGGATGGGGGCACTGGTCACTCTGCATTGGATGGGGGCACTGGTCACTCTGCATTGGATGGGGGCACTGGTCACTCTGCATTGGATGGGGGCACTGGTCACTCTGCATTGGATGGGGGCACTGGTCACTCTGCATTGGATGGAGGCACTGGTCACTCTGCATTGGATGGAGGCACTGGTCACTCTGCATTGGATGGAGGCACTGGTCACTCTGCATTGGATGGAGGCACCGGTCACTCTGCATTGTTGGGGGCACTGGTCACTCTGCATTGTTGGGGGCACTGGTCACTCTGCAATGATGGGGGCACTGGTCACTCTGCATTGGATGGGGGCACTGGTCACTCTGCATTGGATGTGTGATTGAATGTGCAGAATATCGGCCCATATTGGCCGATACCGATACTTACCGTGACCAAAATATCGGTATTGACCCTGGAAAAACCATATTGGTCTACCCCTAATCCATACCAGTATAGATTCTAATATTACTCTGTCTATACCAGTATAGGTCCTAACACATTACCCAGTCCATACCAGTATAGATCCTAACACATTACCCAGTCCATACCAGTATAGATCCTAACACATTACCCAGTCCATACCAGTATAGATCCTAACACATTACCCAGTCCATACCAGTATAGATCCTAACACATTACCCAGTCCATACCAGTATAGATCCTAACACATTACCCAGTCCATACCAGTAGAGATCCTAACACATTACTCAGTCCATACCAGTATAGATCCTAACACATTACCCAGTCCATACCAGTATAGATCCTAACACATTACCCAGTCCATACCAGTAGAGATCCTAACACATTACTCAGTCCATACCAGTATAGATCCTAACACATTACCCAGTCCATACCAGTATAGATCCTAACACATTCCCAGTCCATATCAGTATAGATCCTAACACATTACCCAGTCCATACCAGTATAGATCCTACCACATTACCCAGTCCATACCAGTATAGGTCCTAACACATTACCCAGTCCATACCACTATAGATCCTATAGATCCTAACACATTACCCAGTCCATACCAGTAGAGATCCTAACACATTACCCAGTCCATACCAGTATAGATCCTAACACATTCCCAGTCCATATCAGTATAGATCCTAACACATTCCCAGTCCATGTCAATATAGATCCTAACACATTACCCAGTCCATACCAGTAGAGATCCTAACACATTACCCAGTCCATACCAGTATAGATCCTAACACATTCCCAGTCCATATAAGTATAGATCCTAACACATTACCCAGTCCATACCAGTATAGATCCTAACACATTACCCAGTCCATACCAGTATAGATCCCAACACATTACCCAGTCCATATAAGTATAGATCCTAACACATTTCCCAGTCCATACCAGTATAGCTCCTAACACATTACCCAGTCCATACCAGTATAGATCCTAACACATTACCCAGTCCATACCAGTATAGATCCTAACACATTCCCAGTCCATATAAGTATAGATCCTAACACATTACCCAGTCCATACCAGTAGAGATCCTAACACATTACTCAGTCCATACCAGTATAGATCCTAACACATTACCCAGTCCATACCAGTATAGATCCTAACACATTACCCAGTCCATACCAGTAGAGATCCTAACACATTACTCAGTCCATACCAGTATAGATCCTAACACATTACCCAGTCCATACCAGTATAGATCCTAACACATTCCCAGTCCATATCAGTATAGATCCTAACACATTACCCAGTCCATACCAGTATAGATCCTACCACATTACCCAGTCCATACCAGTATAGGTCCTAACACATTACCCAGTCCATACCACTATAGATCCTATAGATCCTAACACATTACCCAGTCCATACCAGTAGAGATCCTAACACATTACCCAGTCCATACCAGTATAGATCCTAACACATTCCCAGTCCATATCAGTATAGATCCTAACACATTCCCAGTCCATGTCAATATAGATCCTAACACATTACCCAGTCCATACCAGTAGAGATCCTAACACATTACCCAGTCCATACCAGTATAGATCCTAACACATTCCCAGTCCATATAAGTATAGATCCTAACACATTACCCAGTCCATACCAGTATAGATCCTAACACATTACCCAGTCCATACCAGTATAGATCCCAACACATTACCCAGTCCATATAAGTATAGATCCTAACACATTACCCAGTCCATACCAGTA
>NC_138769.1:739460259-739470862 GCF_965119305.1 Pelophylax lessonae | reverse complement strand
GTCAGTTATGCGGTGTGCTCTCCGGCATCTGACACCGGCCCTTTCAAAGAAATCTGTACTGTGATAAGTGTGCAGGCTGCTACCATCAACATCTCCCAGGAAATGCAGATTGCCTGGCTGCAAATGTCAGCGATCTATCTCAAATTCCTAGGAAAGGAAGTGTAATAGAACTTCAGAACATCTCCCCCTCTCCTGTTCTCCCTAGTATAGTGGGGGGGCAGTTCCACGTACCTGGAATCACTAGATTACACGAGGACTAGGCACGTACCTGGAATCACTAGATTACACAAGGACTAGGCACGTGCTGGGAATCACTAGATTACACGAGGAATAGGCACGTACCGGGAATCACTAGATTACATGAGGACTAGGCACGTACCGGGAATCACTAGATTACATGAGGACTAGGCACGTACCGGGAATCACTAGATTACATGAGGACTAGGCATGTACCTGGAATCACTAGATTACACAAGGACTAGGCAGGTACCGGGAATCACTAGATTACATGAGGACTAGGCACGTACCGGGAATCACTAGATTACATGAGGACTAGGCACGTACCGGGAATCACTAGACTACACGAGGACCAGGCAGGTACCGGGAATCACTAGATTACATGAGGACTAGGCACGTACCTGGAATCACTAGATTACACGAGGACTAGGCACGTACTGGGAATCAATAGATTACACGAGGACTAGGCACGTACCTGGAATCACTAGATTACACGAGGACTAGGCACGTACCGGGAATCACTAGACTACACGAGGACTAGGCACGTCCCTGCAATCACTAGATTACACAAGGACTAGGCACGTACCTGGAATCACTAGATTACACGAGGACTAGGCACGTACTGGGAATCAATAGATTACATGAGGACTAGGCACGTACCTGGAATCACTAGATTACACAAGGACTAGGCACGTACCGGGAATCACTAGACTACACGAGGACTAGGCACGTCCCTGCAATCACTAGATTACACAAGGACTAGGCACGTACCTGGAATCACTAGATTACACGAGGACTAGGCACGTACCGGGAATCACTAGATTTCACGAGGACTAGGCACGTCCCTGAAATCACTAGATTACACAAGGACTAGGCACGTACCTGGAATCACTAAATTATATGAGGACTAGGCACGTACCTGGAATCCCTAGATTACACAAGGACTAGGCACGTACCTGGAGTCACTAGATTACACGAGGACTAGTCACGTACCTGGAATCACTAAATTATATGAGGACTAGGCACGTACCTGGAATCACTAGATTACATGAGGACTAGGCACGTACCTGGAATCACTAGATTACACGAGGACTCCATATTAATGGCCATGGGGGAAAGGAGGTAAGTCCATAGTAATGGCCATGGGGGAAGGGAGGGGGGGCGCATATCAATGGTCATATGGGGGAAGGGGGGAGCAACTCCATATTAATGGCCATGGGGGAAGGGAGGCAAGTCCATATCAATGGCCATGAGGGAAGGGAGGCAAGTCCATATTAATGGCTATGGGGAAAGGGAGGCAAGTCCATATTAATGGCTATGGGGGAAGGGAGGCAAGTCCATATTAATGGCCATGGGGGAAGGGAGGCAAGTTCATATTAATGGCTATGGGGGAAGGGGGGGGGCATCTCCATATTAATGGCCATGGGGAAAAGGGGAGCAAGTCCATGGTTTTGGAATGGGATGGCCAACAAGCCCATATAAACAGTAGAGTACAAAAAAACAACCCCTCATGGTCAGTTTTGCTGGACAAGTGTGTCAGCACGTAAAGGTGGAAAAAAAACGAAAAAAAAAAAATCTGAGAAAAAAAAAAAAAAAAAAGACTGAATACTATGTATTACGGGTATCAAAGTTGACCTTGCCCCATTCCCAAACGCCACTTATCTCCGATGCTCTTTAATCCAAGATAAGCATATACTCTTTGCCATTCTTCCAGTGTCCATCCTGTGCCACCACCTTTGCTATCTATGTCACTGAGAGCCAGGTGACTCCTCTTGGTTCCAGCAGCTGCTTACCTAATGAGGCAGCACCAGATTTCATGCATGCGCAGACAGAGATAGGGTGCCATGTCTTTCACATGATGTGGTGCCACAGTGTTAGGAGATCTCTGCCCCCACCCTCTTACGGTACACATCCACAAGGCTGAAGGGCCGTAGGTGCCGAAATCTTGTGAGTTCTCATGACACTATGTCAACAATGTGAAAGACATAAAGCCAGATCGTCATATGTGAATGTGCAAGACATGGCGCTATGATAGATCTTGTGAGAGTTCAGCACCTATGGCCCTGAAGCCTTCAGTGATGCATCCTATGTACTCTAGGGGGCTAGGGTGGGCTACATCACCTTCACCTAGGTGAGGGACAATCAAGTAAAATTGTGAGGCACAAAAGAAATGGATGTTTACAAAAAAGGAAGAAATTCTGTAAGAGGGAGGGAATATTGCAATATTGGACCCCAGTGACTTCTACCATTCTACTGACAATGTTGGGTTATTTTACCTTTTTGGCCCACGTGTTCAGCTCTTTGGAGACCAGCTGGGAGAGCTCAGAGCGGCAGAACGGCAGGAAATAGACGATCTCGTTAATCCGGCCCAGAAACTCGTCCCTCCGAAAGTGAGCCTACAGGACACAAGGAAAGGCTTTAGAGGGAAACAATAATGGCGGCGGGCGGGTCAAGTTTCGTTTTTTGAAATGTATACATTTGATGTTTTTGATTCCCTCCATGGTATACCCCACATGGAAGAAAAATATATTTAAAATATATTTAAAAAAAAACATTTTTTATTTGTCCCAAATACAGTATATTGGAAATATATTGGAAATGCTACAATTTTGGCCATATTCAATATATTTCTAAAACATTTTTCCAAAATATATTGGAAATGTATTTGAAATGCTACAATTTTGGCCCTATTCAATATATTTCTAAATTTTTTTCCCCTAAATATATTGGAAATATATTTTTTTCCATATGGGACTGTACATTCATAATCCCCAACTATCCATCACTTGGAGGACTGTCCCTCTTTCCTCCTCAGTTGTCCATCTCTTTTGGTCTGATGTATAAACCTTATCTACTTAACGACCGCCCGCCGCAGTTTTACTGCGGCAGACAGCCACTGCTGCGCGAACCGTCATAACTGTACGTCAGTCGCCCGCCTGCAGCTAGGGGGCGAGCGTGCACCACCACTGCAGCGAGGACTCCGATGCACGGGGCAGGCAGCTCCGACTGCGCAAACTGATGTAGGACGTCGGTCGCACGCCTGGTGCTAGGGGGCGAGTGCGTGCTGCCGGCGGCGCACTCCCACCCCCACTAGGCAGCGAGGACTTCTAAGCACGGGGCAGGTGGCTCCGATTGCCGTCTGACACCCGCGGTCGCTCCCCGCTGAGAGATGGACGGTCTGCTATTGTAAACACAGCAGAACGTTCTTCTCCCTGGAATGATCACAGAGCGCCTGTGATCCTTCTATATAGGAACACAGGTGTCTATGGTCATTTCACATGCCACACCCCCATACAGTTAGAAACACACCCCTAGGTATACATTTAACCCCTTGATCACCCACTGTGGTAACCCCTTCCCTGCCAGGGTCATTAGTACAGTAACAATGCTATTTTTAGCACTTATTACAGTAGTGATGTCACTGGTCCCCCCAAAAAGTGTCAAAAATGTCAGTTAGGTGTCCGATCTGTCCGCCGCAATGTCTGCAGTCCCCCTAAAAAAACAAAAAAAAAAATCGCAGATCGCCATTTCTAGTAAAAAAAAAAAAAAAAAAAAAAATGACAGAAATCTTTCTCCTAGTTTATAGACGCGATAACTTTCGCGCAAACCAATAAAAATATACTTATTGTGATTTTTTTTTTTATCAAAAATCTGTAGCAGAAAACAAATTGGCCTAAAATGTTAAAAAATTTAGATTTTTACATTTTTTTTGGGGAATTTAATATAAAAAAAGTCAAAAATATTGTTATTTTTGCAAAATTGTCGCTCTTTTTTTGTTTATAGCGCATGATCAAAAAAATCGCACAGGCGATCAAATACCACCAAAAGAAAGCTCTGTTTGTGGGAAAAAAAGGACGTCAAATTTGTTTAGGTACAGCGTCGCACGACCGCGCAATTGTCCGTTAAAGTCACGCAGGGCCGAATCGCAAAATAGGCCCTGGTCAGGAAGGGGGTAAAATCTTCCGGGGCTTAAGTGGTTAATAGAAAAAACACACATACTCACCTCCAAGCTGCAGCTGTCCCCCCGCTGGCTCTAGGACCGAGAACTGTGCAATCACATGACCGCTGATCACGCAGTTCTCGGTCCGGTCTGAGCAAAGAGCAGTGACTATCAGTCACCGCTCTCCACTCTGTCCCTCCAGTGCTCACTGGAGCATCGGCTGTATCTGCATGGAAATGTGGCTACTTTATTGTTGTCCCTCTATTACACACTGAGCATGTCACCCAGCCGCAGTCCCTGTGCTTCCATACTACCAGCTTTTATCTGCAGCTGAAAGTCCTTAATATCAATTTGGATAAGTGTATCTGAGTAGCAGTAGCAGCAGTATATGTAATTGTTGTTTACACACACAAGACGGTTCCCGGCGTGGGCCCGGCCTCATGGAGATGCGGTAATTCCATCAGGAACAGGCCAGGATTTCTTTTACCCTCGGGGGCCATGACATCAGCAGCAGATACCAGAAAACTGAATTAACTGGCTGCAGGCTGAGCCACTCTGGATACTGTCTGTCATACCGCCGCACAGCGATCGTCTGCTACTCTCCATCAACGAGCATCATACTGAGAGAAGGACAGGGCCCTGCGATCATACAGAGCAGGAAATATATTCAATGTAATAAACTTCTTTATTTTACTGATTTATCCAACACCAACAACACCCCAATGTCCCCCCCCCCCCCCACAGTCACACACTATTATTATTATACATTTATATATCTCTGACATATACCGCAGCGCTGTACAGAGATCACTGAGCCAGTCACATCAGTCTCTGTACCAGAGGAGCTTACACTCTAATGTCCCCCCCCTACAGTCATACACTATTATTAATATTATACACTGCTCAAAAAAAATTAAAGGAACACTTTAAAACCAGATCAGATCTCAATGGGGTAAAATCTTATGCTGGATATCTATACTGGTATGGACTGGGTAATGTGTTAGGATCTATACTGGTATGGGCTGGGTAATGTGTTAGGATCTATACTGGTATGGACTGGGTAATGTGTTAGGATCTATACTGGTATGGGCTGGGTAATGTGTTAGGATCTATACTGGTGTGGACAGGGTAATGTGTTAGGATCTATACTGGTATGGACTGGGTAATGTGTTAGGATCTATACTGGTATGGACTGGGTAATGTGTTAGGATCTATACTGGTATGGACTGGGTAATGTGTTAGGATCTATACTGGTATGAACTGGGTAATGTGTTAGGATCTATACTGGTATGGACTGGGTAATGTGTTAGGATTTATACTGGTATGGACTGGGTAATGTGTTAGGATCTATACTGGTATGGACTGGGTAATGTGTTAGGATCTATACTGGTATGGACTGGGTAATGTGTTAGGATCTATACTGGTATGGACTGGGTAATGTGTTAGCATCTATACTGGTATGGACTGGGTAATGTGTTAGGATCTCTACTGGTATGGACTGGGTAATGTGTTAGGATCTATACTGGTATGGACTGGGTAATGTGTTAGGATCTACTGTATACTGGTATGGACTGGGTAATGTGTTAGGATCTATACTGGTATGGACTGGGTAATGTGTTAGGAAGGAAAGGATGCCACATTGTTTGATGGAAATGAAAATTATCACCCTACAGAGGGCTGAATTCACAGACACCCCAAAAATCAAAGTGTAAAAATGATGCAGCAGGCTAGTCCATTTTGCTGAAATTTGATTGCAGCAACTCAGAATGGTCCTCAGTAGTGTGTATGGCCCTCACGTGCTTGTATGCATGCCTGACAACGTCGGGGCATGTTCTTAATGAGACGATGGATGGTGTCCTGGGGTATCCTCCCAGATCTGGACCAGGGCATCACTGAGCTCCTGAACAGACTGAGGTGCAACCTGGCGGCATCGGATGGACCGAAACATAATGTCCCAGAGGTGTTCTATAGGATTTGGGTCAGGCGAGCGTGGGGGCCATTCAATGGTATAAATTCCTTCATCCTCAAGGATCTGGCTTCATACTCTCACCACATGAGGCCGGGTATTGTTGTGCACCAGGAGGAACCCAGGACCCACTGCACCAGCGTAGGGTCTGACAATGGGTCCAAGGATTTCATCCCGATACCTAATGGTAGTCAGGGTGCCATTGTCTAGCCTGTAGAGGTCTGTGGGTCCCTCCATGGATTCGCCTCCCCAGACCATCACTGACCCCCCACCAAACCGGTCATGCTGAACGATGTTAAAGGCAAGCATAATGTTCTCCACAATTTCTCCAGACCCTTTCCCGTCTGTCACATGTGCTCAGGGTGAACCTGCTCTCATCTGTGAAAAGCACAGGGTGCCAGTGGCAGACCTGCCAATTCTGGAGTTTAATGGCAAATGCCAATCGAGCTCCATGGTTCCGGGAGCACAGGGCCCACTAGAGGACGTTGGGCCCTCAGGCCACCCTCATGAAGTCTGTGTCTGATTGTTTGGTCAGAGACATTCACACCAGTGGCCTACTGGAGGTCATTTTGTAGGGCTCTGGCAGTGCTCATCCTGTTCCTCCTTGCACAAAGGAGCAGATACCGGTCCTGCTGATGGGTTAGGGACCTTCTACGGCCCTGTCCAACTCTCCTAGAGTAACTTCCTGTCTCCTGGAATCTCCTCCATGCTCTTGAGACTGTGCTGGGAGACACAGCAAACCTTCTGGTAACGGCACCTATTGATGTTCCATCCTGGAGGAGTTGGATTGCCTGTGCAACCTCTATAGGGTCCAGGTATGGCCTCATACTACCAGTAGTGTCACTGACCCCCTCTATAGGGTCCAGGTATGGCCTCATGCTACCAGTAGTGACACTGACCCCAGCCAAATGCAAAACAGTCAGAAAAGATGAGTAGGGAAAAAAAATGTCAGTGGCCTCCACCTGTAAACCATTCCTGTTTTGGAGGTTGTCTTATTGTTGCCCATGTAGTGCACCTGTTGTTAATTTAATTAACACCAAAGCAGCTGAAACCAATAACAAGCCCCTCTGCTACTTAATTGACCAGATCAATATCCCAGGAGTTTACTTGAATTGATGCTATACTCTGATTAACCACTTTACCACTGGAGGATTTTGCTGTCTTACGTCTGGGCCACTTTTTGCGATTCGGCACTGTGCGACTTTAACTGACAATTGCGCGGTCGTGCGACGCCGTACCCAAACTAAATTTACGCCCTTTTTTTCCCACAAACAGAGCTTTCTTTTGGTGGTATTTGATCACCTGTGTGATTTTTACTTTTTGCGCTATAAACAAAAAAAGAATTAACAATATTTTTCAAATTTTTTTATATGAAATTCCCCCCAAAAAATGTAAAAAATCTAAATTTTTTTAAATTTTTGGCCAATTTGTTTTCTGCTACCTATGTTTGGTAAAAAAAATCACAATAAGCGTATTTTGATTGGTTTGCGCAAAAGTTATTGCGTTTACTAAGGGAAAGATTTCTGTCATTTTTGGTGTTTTTTTTTTTTAACGAGTAATGGCGGCGATCTGCGATTTTTTTTCTGCGGGACTGCGACATTGCGGCGGACAGATCGGACCCTTGACTGACATTTTTGGGGGTACCAGTGACATTACTGCAGTAATCAGTGCTATATAAATGCACTGTTACTGTAAAAATGACACTGGCAGGGAAGGGGTTAATTTTTATTGGAGAGGGAGGGGTTAATGTATGCCTGGTGCTTACTAAAATGTGTGGGGGGGAGGTGACTGAGTGACACAGGCACAGATCGCAGGTTCAACTATGCTGAACCCTGCAATCTGTCACTGCCTGTCACTTAGGAGATCCGCCCGCTTTGTTTACACAAGCGGGCGGATCTCCAGACTCGATTCCCCGACGATCGGGGAAGAGCAGCTGCGATTGCCGCTGCTCCTCCCCTGGCCCGACTCCCGCTGTGACTGAATACAGCGGGAGCGAGCCTCCGGCGGCGCGCGCGCACCGCCGAGAAAGCGGAATGTCTGGTGACGTAGGTCTACGTCGCCAGACGTTATCGAGCCACTTTGCCGCAGTAGTGCTCTAGTGAGCAGTGCGGAAGTAGTTAAAAAGTGTTTATTTTTTTTTAAGTGTACATTTAAATAGCTCTGGTGTGGTGCCAAGGACAGAGCTCGCCCAGAACGGGTTAACAGTCATAGTTGTGCCATGCAGTCTTGGCACCATGAGCCAAAGAAATACCCGCATGTAACTTAAACCTCTGAATCAATTTGCTGTCTATGAAATGCCCATTAATTGGGTGCCCTGTGCATTAGGCGCTCTCCAACATTAACTGAGAATTAATTCTGCGGACATCAACCACTTGGAAAATCAGATTTCGGTTATGAGTGGTGGCTGAATTGGGAGGTGTCCAATTCCACCGTGCGGAGAGAAGGTAGAAAGGCATCCATTCTGGGAGGAGAATCTTCATTTCCACACAGCCAACCTTTGCAATGTGCGGCCAATAACTCTGGGAAATTCCTGCAGGTTTCAATAAGACTAACAACTCCCTCTTCATAGGACCCAGCACTTCCCTCGTCATAAGGCCAATGGCTCCATAAGAGGGCCAATAAGTCCTTCGTCATAGGGGACAGCAGCTCTTTCTTCATGGGGCCAGTGGCTCCATCTTTATAGGGGCCAGCTGCTCCTTCTTCCTGGTGGCCACCAGCCCCTTCTTTCTGGAGGCCACCAGCCCCTTCTTTCTGGAGGCCACCAGCCCCTTCTTTCTGGAGGCCACCAGCCCCTTCTTCGTGGGGGCCAACAGCCCATTTTTCATGGGGGGCAGCAGCCCATTTTTCATGGGGGGCAGCAGATCCTTCTTCATGGGGGCCAGCAGCACCTTCTTCATGGGGGCTAGCAGCGGCTTCTTCATTGGGGTCAGCAGCTTCTTCTTCATTGGGGCCAGCAGCTGCTTTTTCATTGGGGCCAGCAGCTTCTTCTTTATTGGGGCCAGCAGCTTCTTCTTCATTTGGGCCAACAGTTTATAGAGACAGCAGCTCCTTTATCACAGCAGTTCCCTCAAAGGGCAGCAGCTTCCTCGTCAAAGGGCCAACAGAAAATTCCTCATTATCACAGCTCCCTCATCATAGGGCCAATGGCTCCATCTTCATGGGGGCCAGTTGCTCCTTCTTCATGGGGGCAAGCGGCTCCTTCATGGGGGGCCAGTGGCTCCTTCTTCATGGGGGCAAGTGGCTACTTCATGGGGGGCAGCGGCTCCTTCTTCATGGGGGCCAGTGGCTCCTTCTTTATGGGGGCAAGCGGCTCCTTCTTCTTGGGGGCAAGCGGCTCCTTCTTCATGGGGGGCAGCAGACCCTTCTTCATGGGGGGCAGCAGACCCTTCTTCGTGGGGGGCAGCAGCTCCTTCTTCATGGGGTCCAGAAGCTTCTTCTTCATTGGGGTCAGCAGCTTCTTCTTCGTAGGGGACAACAGTTCCTTCTTCATAGAGCCAGCAGCTATCTCATTATAGAGACAGCAACTCCATCACAGGGCTAGCAGTTCCCTCAAAGGGCAGCAGCTTCCTCATCAAAGGGCCAAAAGCAAATTCATCATAGCACTAGCAGCTCCCTCATCATAGGGCCAATGGCTCCATCATTTGGCCACCGGCTTCTTCTTTATATTGCCAGTGGCTCCATCACGGGACCAACAGCTACCTTTTCATGTTTATGGGGCCAACGGCTCCTTCTTCATGGGGACCAACTGCCCCTTCTTCATGGGGGGCAGCAGCCCCCTTTTTCATGGAGGCCAGCAGATCTTTCTTCATGGGGGCCGGCAGCTTCTTCTTCATTGGGGCCAGCAGCTTCTTCTTTATTGGGGCCAGCAGCTTCTTCTTCATTTGGGCCAAAAGCTCCTTTTTCATTGGGGCCAGCAGCTTCTTCAAAGGGGTCAGCAGTTCCTTCTTCATAGAGCCAGCAGCTATCTCATTATAGAGACAGCAGCTCCTTCATCACAGGGCCAGCAGTTACCTCAAAGGGCAGCAGCTTCCTTGTCAAAGGGCCAACAGCAAATTCATCCATAGCACTTGCAGCTCCCTCATCATAGGGCCAATGGTTCCATCATTTGGCCACAAGCTCCTTCTGCATAGGGCCAGTGGCTCCTTCACCATGGGACCAACGGCTCCCTCTTCATGTTTATGGGGCCAACGGCTCCTTCTTCATGGGGCCAATGGCTCCTTTTTTATGTTTATGGGGCCAATGGCCAATTCTTCATGGGGCCATAAGCTCCTTTGTTATGGGGGCCAGAAGCTCCTTCTTCATAGAGACCTTCAACTCCTACATAATAGGGGCAGCAGCTCCTTCTTTGTAGAGCCAGCTCCTTCATAATGGGGTCAACAGCACCATCATCATAGTTTCAAAAGCTCTTCCATCATTTAATTTTTTTAAAGGATATGTATATCATTTTGCAAATATTTATA
>NC_138769.1:739302759-739455259 GCF_965119305.1 Pelophylax lessonae | reverse complement strand
ATGACTGGACCCAGGGCAGCTTCCCCTTTTGTCCTCTGTACTGTGCATGAAAAATAATCATATTTTTCTCAAGCTCTGTCATATTGGATGGAGAGCGTCTGTGAACAGCAATTTTCAAGTCTTGCCACAGATTCTCAATGTGATTTAGGTCTGGACTGTGACTGGGCCATTCTAACACATGAATATGCTTTGATGTAAACCAGTGGAAAAATTGCAGCAGGCAGTGGAAAAATTGCAGTATATATTGCAGCAGTCTGGCTCAGCCTGCTGCAATATATAGGAGGCAGCGGGGATGCTGATCCACAGGGCAGGCAGCCGCGATTACCACCGGGCACCCGCGATCGCTCCCCGCTGAGAGAGAAGAACGGTCGGATGTTGTAAACACAGCTGACCGTCCTTCTCTCTGAAATGATCACAGAGCTCCTGTGATCCTTCTATATAGAAACACAGATCTCTATGGTCATTTCACAAGTCCCTCCTCCATACAGTTAGAAAGCACCCCCTAGGCTCACACTTAACCCCTTGATCACTTACTGTGTTAACCCCTTCCCTGCCAGTTCCTGTCAGGTCTCTGTGTTGATATTACAAGCCCATATCCCCCACAGTTAGAAAACACCCCCTGTGCTCACATTTAACACTTTGATCACCCCTGGATTAACCCCTTCCCTGCCAGTGTCATTATTACAGTAACAGTGCATATGTATAGCACTGATTACTGCAGTAATGTCACTGGTCACCCCAAAAGTGTCAAAAATGTCAGTCAGGGGTCCGATCTGTCCGCCGCAATGTCGCAGTCCCACTAAAAATCGCAGATAGCTGCCATTACTAGTAAAAATAAATCAATAAATAAATAAAAATGACATAAATCTTTCCCCTAGTTAGTAGACGCGATAACTTTTGCGCAAACCAATCAAAAAACGCTTATTGGGATTTTTCTTACCAAAAATATGTTGAAGAATACTAATTGGCCTAAAATGATGAAAAAATTTGATTTTTAAATTTTTTTTGGGAATGTTTTATAACAGAATGTGAAAAATATTGTTTTTTTTTTTTTCAGAATTGTCGCTCTTTTTGATTTATAGCGCAAAAAAAATAAAAAATTGAACAGGTGATCAACTAACACCAAAAGAAAGCTCTGTTTGTAGGGAAAAAAGGATGTCAATTTTATTTGGGTACAGCGTTGCACGACCGCGCAATTGTCAGTTAAAGTAGCGCAGTGCCGAATCGCAAAAAAATGGCCTGGTCATTAAGGGGGCAAGAAGGCGTTAAGAGAACTATTTGCAGTGAGGTGTGATTGCAGAGATATTGAAATAATGGATACTGGGTTTCCGTATGCTTTATTGCTCAATTCACAACTACAGTGCCTGGAAAAAGTATTCACACCCCTTGAAATTTTTCCACTGGTTTATATCAAAGCATATTCATGTGTTAGAATGGCCCAGTCACAGTCCAGACCTAAATCACATTGAGAATCTGTGGCAAGACTTGAAAATTGCTGTTCACAGACGCTCTCCATCCAATCTGACAGAGCTTGATATATTCTGCAAAGAGGAATGGGCAGAAATGTCCTCTCTAGATGTGCAAAGCTGGTAGAGACATCCCCAAAAAGACTTGCAGCTGTAATTGCAGGGAAAGGCGGTTCTACAAAGTATTGACTCCGGGGGGTGAATACAAATGCAGCCACACTTTTCACAGATTTATTTGTATCATTTATCATTTTCCTTCCACTTCACAATGATGTGCCACTTTGTGTCGGTCTATCACATAAAATCCCAATAAAATACATTTACGTTTTTGGTTGTAACATGACAAAATGTGGGAAATATCAAGGGGGGTGAATACTTTTTCAAGGAACTGTACATGCGTGGGTGCGTTGCGTGTATGGAAGCCCATTCATTTTAATGGCTTGAAGTCCCAGACTCTTCTGTAAAATCTCACCACACCAAACCGCATGATGCTGCAGTGTGCGTATGCCGATGCATGGGGGTGCCATTAAGAACCAAGGGGCTGCCATTAGGAACTATGGGGGTGCCATTAAGGACTATGGGGGTGCCATTAAGAATTATTGGGGTGAAATTAAGAACTATGGGGTGCCATTAGAAACTATGGGGGTGCCATTAGGAACTGTGGGGGTGCCAATAACAACTATTGGGATGCCATTAAGAACTATGGGGGGCCATTAAGAACTATGGGGGTGAAATTAATTATAGGGGTGCAATTAAGAACTATGGGGGTGCCACTAAGAACTATGGGGGTGCCATTAGGAATTACGGGGGTGCCATTAACAACTACAGGGGTGCCATTAACAACGATGGGGGTGCCATTAGGAACTATAGGGTGCCATTAACAACTATGGGGGTGCCATTAGGAACTATAGGGTGCCATTAAGAATTATGGGGGTGCCATTAGGAATTACGGGGGTGCCATTAACAACTACAGGGGTGCCATTAACAACGATGGGGGTGCCATTAGGAACTATAGGGTGCCATTAAGAATTATGGGGGTGCCATTAACAACTATGGAGGTGCCATTAGGAACTATAGGGTGCCATTAAGACTTATGGGGGTGCCATTAACAACTATGAGGGTGCCATTAGGGACTATGGGGGTGCCATTAGGAACTTTAGGGGTGCCATTAAGAATTATGGGGTGCCATTAGGAACGATGGGGGTGCCATCAACAACTATGAGGGTGCCATTAACAACTATGGGGGTGCCATTAAGAATTATGGGGGGGGTGCCATTAGGAAATATGGGGGTGCCATTAGGAACTATGGGGGTGCCATTAACAATGATGAGGGTGCCATTAATAACTATGGGGGTGCTATTAAGAACTATGGGGTGCTATGGGGTGCCATTAACTATGGGGGTGCCATTAAGAATTATGGGGCTGCCATTAACGATGGAGGTGCCATTACGAACTATAGGGTTGCCATTAACAATTATGGGGGTGCCATTAAGAACTATGGGGGGTGCCATTAACAACTATGGAGGTGCCATTAAGAACTACGGGGGTGCCATTAACTATGGGGCTGCCATTAACGATGGAGATGCCATTACGAACTATAGGGGTGCCGTTAATTATGGGGGTGCCATTAAGAACTATGGGGGTGTTAAGAACTATGGGGTGCCATTAACTATGGGGGTGCTATTAAGGATTATGGGGCTGCCATTAACGATGGAGGTGCCATTACGAACTATAGGGGTGCCATCAACAATTATGGGGATTCCATTAAGAACTATGGGGGTGCCATTAACAACTATGGTGGTGCCATTAACAACTATGGTGGTGCCATTAAGAACTATGGGGGTGCCATTAACAACTATGGTGGTGCCATTAAGAACTATGGGGGTGCCATTAACAACTATGGGGAGGCCCTTAACTATGGGGGTGCCATTAAGAATTATGGGCTGCCATTAACGATGGAGATGCCATTACAAACTATAGGGTGCCATTAACAATTATGGGGGTGCCATTAAGAACTATGGGGCTGCTATTAAGAACTATGAGGGTGCCATTAAGAACTATGGGGGTGCCATTAGGAACTATGGGGGTGCCATTAACGATGAAGGTGCCATTACGAACTATAGGGGTGCCATTAACAATTATGGGGGTGCCATTAAGAACTATGGGGTGTCATTAAGAACTATGGGGTGTCATTAAGAACTAATGGTACCCCCCTGGATACCTGCTTAAGAGCAACAAGTTTCTGTGCTGTGTAAAAAGGCGTGAAATCTCGCGCCTCCTTCCAACATGCATAGACGTGAGCCAAGCCTTAGAACAAAAAGTGTGACACACTTCCTGTGCTATGGTGACAACGCTCGCTTAGTGTTCTGTATCTAAGGAGGAGTGGTGTCACCCTAGGCTGCATCTCCTGATTTGGATGACAAATGGCCCCCCTGGCTGCATTACACAGGGGGAGGAGATTTGCATTGGCAGCCAATACCATGGTTTAAGATTTTAGCTCAGGCAGTTTGAAGAATCCCAGCTTTATGGTATTTTCTGTAGCTGCTGATAATTCCCTAGAAAACGAATGCAGCCGCCACACCTGGTAATCCGCAATACAATACAGATTTCTTCTCGGGTTTTGCTACACTGTAATAAAATATTTTATACAATGGTGACAGATATTGTATCGATTTTTAGGAAAGCCGAAGATGCGCTTTAAGGAGCCGCCACGTTCGAACGCCATAACCGCTTCGCCCGCCGCCTTTCTCGGAGAGAGCCGGGCCCCTCGTACGCCCCGCACGCCCACTCCCTGCGAATAACTGAGGCTTTTTGCTGCTCCCCAGCCGCTCAGCGCACTGACAGATGAAATCTTTCCCGGGCGCTGAAGATTAACACGGCGTTTATTAGCCTGCCGAGCGCTGCGCCAGGAATTGATTTCACATTTGGCTTCTGTAGCGATGATCTATGCACAGAGGATTACTATATTAATCCCGAGGACGGGGGGAGAGGGAAGTGGCGCTTTATGGTCGGGGAGCGTCCTCGGAGGAGACGTATAGAAAACTCATAATGCCGCACGCAGGAATGACAGACCGGGACCTGCGTGTCAGAGGCCACTCCCATCCGACCGCTGGCGGGGGCACAACACCTGGGGGGTCATCCTCTACTATCACCCTTCCCTTTACCCTGCCTGACCTACTGCATGGCCTCTATCCTCTCCTTACCACAACTCACTAATATTACCCTTATACAGATAATAACCCCCATTCTCCTCCTATCTCCCGCTGCTTTCATCAGGGCTGAGGGCTTCTGTGAGGAGTACTGAGGCAGGGCGATGTTCTCAGGAAGCTATGTATAGCACCCTTGCTGCCCCCCGGGCATGCTCTGCCTGCATTGCATAGAGAAGAACAGAGATCCAGTGATGATGTCACTGGGTCTAAAGGAAGGTATATAAAGAAAACTGGGGAAGGAGAACCCAGAGGAGGCAACCCAGAAGAAGCTCAACCTTTAGCTTTGATTTCGGCTATTCCGCTCTTACTCTTACCTTCCCAATAATCCGCCCTTAACCTCATCTTCCTCCTCATCCCTTCCTTCCTCGCACCAAACCCTCAGTCTTACTCCAATGCTGAACCTCTGCTCTTCATTCTTTCTTTACCTTCATCTCCCTTTATATCTTACCCTCAGCTCTCCTTACCCCTGCCCATAGCCACCAGCCTCTGATTATAGCCTTACCCTTGGCTCCCCCCCCTAAATCCTGCCCTTATCCCCGCCTCCTCTTACTTACCCCATTATTCCTGCCTATAACTGTACTTCCCCTATGTCCTTCTTCCCTTAATGCTATCATTACTTTCTTCCTTAATCCTGCCCTTGCCTCACTCCCCCCCCCTTTTCATGCCCTTACCCTTAATCCCCCCCCACTTCTATTACCCTCACTTCCTCCCCTATATTCACTTCCACCCTTATACCTACCCTTCCCCTCACATCTTTCCGTGCTCCTGTCCTTACCCCCACTTCCTCCCTTACTCCTGCCCTTACCCCCAACTTACACCTACCCTTACTCCCGGTCTTAATTCCTACCCTTACCCTAACGTCCTCTCTCAATCCTACCTTTACCATCACTTCCACCCCTACACCTGCCCTTACCCTCACTTCCTCCCACCCTTACCCTCTCTTTCACCCTTACCCTCTCTTCCTCCCTTACCCTCTCTTCCACCCTTACACCTGCCCTTACCTTCACTTCCTACCTTACTCCTACCCTTACCCTCTCTTCCACCCTTACCCTCACATCCTCCCATACCCCCACTTCCTACCCTTACCATAATTTCCCCTCTCAAGTCTACCCTTACCCTCTCTTCCTCCCTTACTCCCACCCTTACCCCCACTTACACCTATCCTTACTTGCTCTCCTAATTCTTACCCTTACCCTAACTTCCTCTCTCAATCCTACCTTTACCCTCACTTCCACCCCTACACCTGCTCTTACCCTCACTTCCTTCCACCCTTACACCTGCCCTTATCCTCACTTTCTCCCTTACTCCCACCCTTACCCTCACTTCCACCCTTACTCCCACCCTTACCCTCACTTCCACCCTTAAAACTACCCTTATCCTAACATCCTCCCTTACTCCCACTTTCTCTCTTACTCCTGCCCTTACCCCCACTTACACCTACACTTACTTCTTCTCCTAATTCCTGCCCTTACCCTAACTTCCTCTCTCAATCCTACCCTTACCCTCACTTCCACCCCTACACCTGCCCTTACCCTAACTTCCTCCCTTACTCCCACCCTTACAACTACCCTTACCCTCACATCCTCCCTTACCCCCACTTCCTCCCTTACTCCTGTCCTTAACCCAACTTACACCTACCCTTACTTCCTCTCTCAACTCCTACCCTTACCCTCACTTCCTCCCTTATTCCCAACCCTTACCCTCTCTTCCTCGCTTACCCTTACTTCCACCCACTTCCTCCTTTGCTCAAGCCCTTAACCCCACTTCCTCCCTTACCCTCACTTACACCTGCCCTCACCCTCACTTTCTACCTTACTATTGCCCATACCCCCACTTCCATCCTCACCCCTACTTCTTCTCTTTACCCTATCTTTACCCCACTTCCTTTCTTAATCCTACCCTTACCCCCACTTCCACCCTTTCACCTGCCTTTACCCTAACTTTCTCCCTTTCTCCTACCGTTACCCCCACTTCCACCTGCCTTTACCCTCACTTTCTCCCTTTCTCCTGTCCTTACCCCCACTTCCACCCTTTCACCTGCCTTTACCCTCACTTTCTCCTGCCCTTACCCCCACTTCCACCCTTTCACCTGCCTTTACCCTCACTTTCTCCCTTTCTCCTGCCCTTACCCCCACTTCCACCCTTTCACCTGCCTTTACCCTCACTTTCTCCCTTTCTCCTGTCCTTACCCTCACTTCCACCCTTTCACCTGCCTTTACCCTCACTTCTTCCCTTACTCCTGCCCTTACCCCCACTTCCACCCTTTCACCTGCCTTTACCCTCACTTCTTCCCTTACTCCTGCCCTTACCCTCACTCTCACATCTTCCCTTTCACCTGCCTTTACCCTCACTTCTTCCCTTACTCCTGCCCTTACCCTCACTCTCACATCTTCCCTTTCACCTGCCTTTATCCTCACTTCCACTCTAAATCCTGCCCTTACCCTTAGTTTCCATCCCTTAACTCCCAATGGTGGTGGAGTCTGGGAAGTGCATTTACTCTTCACATGTGAACTACTAATTGCAGCCAGGTTTGATGATTGGAAAAGGTAATGCAGCGTCACATCCTAACCAGTGATACATCTTACAGACATCACATAACAATCCCCAGGTCCATCTGGCTGTGGTTGGTTCAGGATACACTGCAGATCCTCTGGGACCAATCGATCTCTTTGAGAAGCATCCATTGTTGGGGATTGGCTTTTCCTGGCCAATGGATATTGTCCCTCATAGAGAAGGCCGGAGTTGGAAATGAAGCTGCATGCTAAGCCATATAACCGTACAGGTTTATTCCAAGTACGACCTTCCGACAATCATCACACGTTTATGGGCAGCCTAAATTGATATCTGTCAACAGAGAACTTTATTCATCCCTGGAGACAAACAGGAAAAGCTATTTGTAAGGTCATGGAGGGGACTTGAAGGGAGCCGGGCATACCTCATCGAAGAGCTGCAGCATAATGGTGAGCACATCTGGGTGCGCCTTGTCCACCTCGTCAAACAAGACCACCGCGTTGGGGCACTCCTTCAGCTTCTTGGTCAGCTGACCTCCTTCTTCATGTCCGACGTACCCAGGAGGGGAGCCGATGAACTTGGCCACCTGTTTTTACCATCAACTCGTTAGTCCTTTACTTTTACAGAAGACAGGGGAAAAAAAATTCTACAAATGATCCTCAATTTTATAAAAGCCTGGCCCGGCATGCTGGGATTATAGAAAACATTTCCTTTATATGTGAACTATATTAATTAAATTTCCATCCTTTCCTGTCCTGGCGACCGCACAAACCATCTGAAGGCAGTGAGAGCCCCACAAGATACAGTGAAAATCCAATGACAACAAAGATCACAAAAGAGATGTTTCGGGGGCTCAACATCTCCCTTCGTCAGGGCTAAGAAACGAAAGTTGGTAGTACAAGTTGGCAGGGCCGGTGCTAGACTATTTTACGCCCTAGGCAAGACCAGCTACTTGCCCCCCCCCCCCCCCCCCAAAATAAATAAAAAGGGAAAGGGTTAAAAACTCCTCTATGTAATACCCAGTGACTCTGATCTGATGGTTCCTCCATGTTATGCGGTCATACCCAGTGACCCCCATATTCCTTCATGTCCTTATGTCACACCCAGGGACCCTGATGTTTTTCCATGTCACATCCTGGGACCCCAATATTCCTCAATGTCATGCTGTCATACCCAGTGACCCCAATGTTCCTCTATGTCACACCAGGGGCCCCTGATGTTCCTCCATGTCATACTCGGAGAGACCCTGATGTTTTTACATGTCACACCTGGGGACATCAATCCCCCATGGCACACAAAGGGACCCCAATTTCTCATTGCACACATGGTGAGCCCGAACCCCTGTTACACCCAGTGACCCCTATCCCCCATGTCACACCTGGTGACCCCGATTCCCTTTCACACCAGGGATCCTCCATGTCACACCCCGGGACCCCGATCCCCTGTTCTGGGGACACCCACTGGGCAGTATGAGGAGAGTGGCCCGCACTCTGCCGTCCTTCACCGTGATTCCTTTTCCCAGGACGCTCCTCTCCTGGACCACAGTGCTCATCACGGCTCCAACCGGCTGGTGGTGGATGGAGAAGCAGCAGTCAGTGCCGAGCTCCGGCTCAGCTCTCCTCCGCTCCCTGCTTAATATCGACCCAGGGACGTGAACGGCTGCCCACCAGCTCAGTGCAGAGTATCACTTCCTGCTCGGGGTTTAGGCCACTCAGCTCCAGCCGAAGAGGATCATCATGCAGGCAGCACTCCGGTGGGTTCCCTTCCTGCCTATTGGGGCCCCCCCAAACAGCGGTGGAAAGCAAAGGCCTGATAGTTCTGCCACTGCCCCAGACACCTATCATCTTCCTCTGTCCCTTCTTCATCCCCCCACTGCCGCCTCTCCCCTCAGCTCACAAGGATCATTAATGATGGAAAGAGCGTGCCGACTCATGGCTGCGCCCCTAGGTGGCAATGCGCCCTAGGCGGCTGCCTAGTTTGCCTAGTGGAAGCACCGGCCCTGCAAGTTGGACCTTCTGTCAAATTGGTGACCACACAGAAAGCTAGGGGTGAAATTTACCAAAACAAGGGCACGGATTGTGGGGTTTTTTTTTGGTTCCTAAGGTTCTAACCCTTTAATTCCCTCTCCCTGGGCCCACACAGGAAGTGAAGGAGAATCTATCAAATAGGTGGAGTTGGCCTTTGAGCTTAGTCAAGGTCTTGGCAGTGTCTATCAAATAGGTGGAGTTGGCCTTTGAGCTTAGTCAAGGTCTTGGCAGTGCAGGGATGGCTTTGCTGATGTTACATATTTCTATCCATGAAGAAAGATCATTGATTTTTTTTGGTATTTTAACAGTAGACTTAGGAAAGGGGTCTCCAAACTATGGCCCTCCAGTTGTTCAGGAACTACAATTCCCAATATGCCTAGTCATGTCTGTAAATGTCAGAGATTTACAATGCCTCATGGGACATGTCGATCCGTTGCAGCTGGAGGGCCGTAGTTTGGAGATCCCTGGCTTAGGAGGTCCTACAAGGCCAGCTGAGCGGCCAGCAGGTTCTCTTGGTGCTGTACATCCGGTACAGAAGAGCTGTATAAGCCTCTGAGATAAAAATGGACCTGGAGACACATTTATGGACACTTCTTGTTGGTCCTCAATGATGGAGGTGGCAGTGCTGATGTGGTGACGTCAGCACTGCATCGTTCTATGTGAGTGCAGGGTTTCGTGGTGATGCCCTCAGGGGGCGTGTCCATGACAGACTTTACTCACAGGATGTCCTCAGTCTCCCGGGTTCCCAGTGTTTGAAGCATGGAGGACACCAAATGTAGGGCCTACTGCATCAAAGGCGGACTTATGTATGATGGGGAAGGACATGTCTGATTGTCATGGTCCAGTACTAATAAAGCTTATTGAGGTTTAATATAAAACAAAAATGGGCAACGTGTGGCCTGATTTTTCATGTGTTTCACAGTAACAAATGATAAAGAGGTGTTGGTGGCCTTCATCCTTCTTCCTATAACTCCAGTCCCCACTATATGTCTCAACCCATGCAATGTCAGGACTGCCAACCTACCCACATGAATCCCTCCCTTCCCCCCTAAACCTGGAGTGGAGGTGTCAGTATTGTCAATGTGCCCCCAATCACCACCTTCTCCACCCCCCTTCTCCCCAAGCCTGAAGTGGGGGGTGTCAGTATTGTCAATGTGCCCCTATCATTCCCTCCCTTGTCTTCCCTCCCCACAAGCCTAGAGTGGGGGTGTCAGTATTGTCAATGTGCCCCCACCACCCCTCCATACCCCTGAGCCTAGAGTGGAGGTGTCAGTATTGTCAATGTGCCCCATCACCCCCTCATCCTCCCCGAGCCTGGAGTGGGGGTGTCAGTGTTGTCAATGTGCCCCCACCAACCCTCCATACCCCTGAGTCTAGAGTGGGGTGTCAGTATTGTCAATGTGCCCCTATCACCCCCTCCCATGTCCTCCCTTCCCACAAGCCTGGAGTGGCAGTGGAAGTATTGTCAATGTGCCCCCACCAACCCCTCCATACCCCTGAGCCTAGAGTGGAGGTGTCAGTATTGTCAATGTGCCCCCATCACCCCCTCCTTCTCCCCGAGCCTGGAGTGGGGGTGTCAGTATTGTCAATGTGCCACCATCATCCCCTCCTCCTAACCCCTTCCCAAGCCTGGAGTGGCAGTATTGTCAATGTGCACCCACCACCACCCTTTATAACTAAGCCTAGAGTAGGGTTATCAGTATTGTCAATGTGCCCCCCCCCCCCCAATTAAGCCCCTTACCTTTCCACAGGAGTCTGAAGTGGAGGTATCCCGTATTGTCAATGTGCCCCCATTAACCCCCCTACCTTTCCCCCGGAACCTGAAGTAGGGTTGTCAGCATTGTCAATGTGCCCCCCCCCAACCCCAGAGACTGGAGTGGGGGTATCAGTATTGTCAATGTGCCCCCATCACCCCCTACTCCTCCCCCAGCCTGGAGTGGGGGTGTCAGTATTGTCAATGTGCCCCCATCACCCCCTACTCCTCCCCCAGCCTGGAGTGGGGATGTCAGTATTGTCAATGTGCCCCCTCCCTACCCCAGAGACTGGAGTGGGGGTATCAGTATTGTCAATGTGCCCCATCACCCCTCCTCCTCCCCCAGCCTGGAGTGGGGATGTCAGTATTGTCAATGTCCCCCCCACCCTAGAGACTGGAGTGGGGGTATCAGTATTGTCAATGTGCCCTTATTAACCCCCCTACCTTTCCCCAGCGCCTGAATGAGGGTTGTCAGTATTGTCAATGTGCCCCCTCCCCACCCCAGAGACTGGAGTGGGGGTATCAGTATTGTCAATGTGCCCCCATCACCCCTCCTCCTCCCCCAGCCTGGAGTGGGGATGTCAGTATTGTCAATGTCCCCCCCACCCCAGAGACTGGAGTGGGGGTATCAGTATTGTTAATGTGCCCCCATCATTCCCTCCTTCTTCCCCCAAGCCTGGAGTGGGGGTGTCAGTGTTGCCATTGTGCCCCTATCACCCCCCCCCCCCCAAACCCCGATCCTAGAGCGGAGGTGTCAGGATTTCTCTGAAATGGAAGTGACCATCACCTGTGCGTACCTCATGCCTCTCCTGGAACTCGGACATATCTAGCCGGATGAACCCCTGCAAGAGGAGGAGAAAGGTGTCAGAGACGGGACACACACAGCCAATCACAGGTCTCAGCCTGAGTTTACTATCACATGTGATATTCGCCATAACAATCGTTCGTTTTCATCCATGTGACCATAAAGCCGAATGTACATGGTACAATCTGATTGTACAATCTGCTTCTACCCACACTGTATTCCTGCCTGAACACTCTGCTAATATCCATCCAATCAGGCAGGACCCCATAATACAGACTGGATGGTGTACTGATACAAACAGATTGCAATGTGTGTGGCCAGCTTCAATTTCAGCTCTTGTTGAAAATAGCGATCGTTCGGCAGAGTACCGAGAGCTGGACAGCGAGGAGCCCTCACCTTCTTCACATCCTTGTGCAGATACCGAGCCGTCTGCTTGGCCAGTTCAGTTTTACCTGATAGAAGAGAGAACCAAATAATCATTGGTGGATGCCGGGTCTGTACACCTGCTGTGCCCATTACAAGGGGCTCCCACCATCCCTGTGCTGAGTTCCCAGATCTGTATACCCACTGTACATCATAAGGGGTTCCCACCATCCCTATACTGAGTTCCCGGGTCTGTACACCTGCTGTGCCCATTATGAGGGGTTCCCACCATCCCTGTGCCGAGTTCCCGGGTCTCTACACCCGCTGTGCCCATTATGAGGGGTTCTCACCATCCCTGTGCTGAGTTCCTGGGTCTGTACACCTGTTGTGCCCATTATGAGGGGTTCCCACCATCCCTGTGCTGAGTTCCCGGGTCTGTACACCTGCTGTGCCCATTATAAGGGGTTCTCACCATCCCTGTGCTGAGTTCCTGGGTCTGTACACCTGTTGTGCCCATTATGAGGGGTTCCCACCATCCCTGTGCTGAGTTCCCGGGTCTGTACACCCGCTGCGCCCATTATGAGGGGTTCCCACCATCCCTGTGCTCCACATTTACAATAAGGGATGTATTATTTTATTTTTTTTTATATATTTTAGCTTTTTTTTTAAAAATACAAAATCATTTCCTGAATATAAAAAGAGAAAAGAGGTCACCGATTCCGGAGGATCCCAGGAACAGGAAGACCAGAGGGTGTTCCTCGTCGTACCAGCCGTTCTCCTTGCGGCGTATGGCTGGAAATCGGCACGGCAGCATATGGAGGGGGAAGAAGAAAGGAGAGACAAGGCATCCTTATAAATCAATGACACAAAACCCCGGCTAATTATCACTAAGTATACACAATGTATCAGTGCTCTGCGCTCACTCAAACTCCACAGCGCCATTAGAAGGGGGGTAATTCGATTAGCTGGCAGTGCCCTGCGAGGGGATAATCAGGTTAGTATGGATATGGAGGACTGCTCAGGATCAAGTTTTCCTGGATGTGCACTCAGGGTTGCCGGGGAGACGGGGTGAGTTGGGGGGGGGGGGTGGGGGGGGTGGAGGGTGTGGAGAGCGGACAAGGGTGAGCGGAGGGGTCAGCGTTGTGCGATTGTCTTGTTAGGAGCGCCCCTCGTTTGTCTGTCGGAGATCTGAAGGGCGAACATCGGGGCGGCTCAAGGTCCCGGTGACCTTGAACAAAAAAATAAATAAAAATAATAAATTAGGAGAGTTTAACTTTTTAATCCCGGAGAGGAGCGTGAGAACGGGGGGGGGGGGGGGGGGGGAGGGTGCGGACGTGGAGCAATGTAACAAAGTTTGCACCTCTCTAATAACAATGTATTCCTTGATAACAAGATATTAAAGAGTACCGGTCATTGGAAGCCACTAACTCAACTGGACGGCCAGAAAGGGGCAGCGGCCCCTGGTGCCGCACCAACGAGCCCAAGGACTGGTAGACATTTCTCTGCTGCAGTTGCACTTTCACTTACTCGGAGGCACCCAAAACGGTCTCTCCTGGCTTTTCTAAGTAAGAACGATCGTCTTGCAGCATTATTTAATTCATATTTTATTTTAAAAAAGTTTAAAGCGTAACTCCACTTTTGTTGAGAAAAAAAACCCTCCCCCCTCTGGGTGATCTCTGTACATTGCAGGGATTGTAACAAACTTTGTTGCAGATTCCTAACTTTTGTTATTCTGAAGAAATCATTCTTTGTTCCTCTGTGCTGAGTGGGTCTAATGGGAGTGGTTTCATAATTATCTATGAGCTGGGGCAGCTGCAGAGCACTAATGAGGAAATCTGCTGGGCCTGCATCCCTTTAGACGTGTTCCTATTGGGAGTATCTCACCAAAAATGACATTTTTGTTGCAGGGGATGCCAGAAATCTGCCTTGTATCTTAGTGAAGACTTCTGGGAAAATGGGTGAGCCAATCACACAAGCAGGAAATGATGTATCTGGGGGTGTGGTCAGCAAATCACACAAGCAGGAAATGATGTTTCTGGGGGTGTGGTCAGCAATCACACAAGCAGGAAATTATGTTTCTGGGGGTGTGGTCAGCAATCACACAAGCAGGAAATGATGTTTCTGGGGGTGTGGTCAGTATACATTCTGTGTACAGAACAGCTCCAGGCGGCCATATTGTATTACATTTTCAGAAAATTACAACAGCTGCAGATTGAAAAGGAAAGGTTATTTTTAATAACATTCAATTACAATTTTTTCAACACGAAAATTTTACTGCGCAAACCGACGTAGGACTATGTCAGTCGTGCGCCTGGTGCTAGCCACAACCAGCGGGGATGCCGATGCACGGGGACAGCGGCACCGATTGCCACCTGACACCCGCGATCGCTCCCCGCTGAGAGAGAAGGACGGTTGGCTGTTGTAAACACATCTGACCGTTCTCTCTGGAATGATCACAAAGCGCCTTCTATATAGGATCACATGTCTCTATGGTCATTTCACAAGCCCATACTCCACACAGTTAGAAAACACCCCCCTAGGCTCACAGGTCTCGGTGTTCATTTCACAAGTCCCTCCCCCCACGGTTAGAAACACTCCCTAGGCTCACATTTAACCCTTTGATCACCCCCTGGGTTAACCCCCTTCCCTGCCAGTGTCATTATTACAGTAACAGTGCATATTTCTGGCACTGATTAGTGTAGTAATGTCACTGGTCCCTCCCAAAGTGTCAAAAATGTCAGTTAGGGGTCCGATCTGGCCGCCGCAATGTCGCAGTCCCGCTTAAAATCGCAGATCACCGCCATTACTAGTAAATAAATAAATAAATAAATCAATAAAAATGACATAAATCTTTCCCCTAGTTTGTAGACCTGATAACTTTTGCGCAAACCAATCAACATACGCTTATTGGGATTTTTTTTTTTAACCAAAAATATGTAGCAGAATACAAATTGGCCTAAAATGGTGAAAAAAAATTTGATTTTTAATTTTTTTTTTTTTTTTTATTGGGAATGTTATACAGCAGAATGTTTTTTCAGAATTGTCGCAAAAAAATATAGCGCAAAAAAAAAAATTTATTTTGGATACGGCGTTGCAAGACCACACAATTGTCCGTTAAAATAACATCAGTGTCGCTTTTATTTTTTACCAAAAATATGTAGCAGAATACAAATTGGCCCAAAAGGATGAAAAATTTTGATTTTTACATTTTTTTTTTATTGGGAATGTTATATAGCAGAACGTGAAATATATATATATTTTTATTTTTTTTTTTTTTTCAGAATTGGCGCTCTTTTTTTGTTTTAAAAAAAAATCACAGAGACCACCAAAAGAAAGCACTATATGTGGGGAAAAAAAGGACATCAATTTTATTTGGATACAGCGTCGCACGACCGCGCAATTGTCAGTATAACAGCAGTGCTGTATTGCAAAAAAAATGGCCTGGTCATTAAGGGGGGAAAACCTTTCGGTCCAGAACCGGACGATCCGTTTTTGGGCGGAGTCCAATGGGCTTTATCGCTGCTACAAGTTAACCCCCCTATACATTGGCTGGACCTGGCTATTAAAAACGGTGGATTCCCAACCTTGCCGCACTCTAATTGGCTTATACAGAGCTGACGTCATCAGGGGCTTCGTCCAATGGCTCCGGATCGCCAGTAGTTGACCGTGAGCTTTCAGTGAAAGCGCAGCCAGGGTTCTGTAGGCACCAATGGAGTGGTGCCGCTAAGGCCCGCCCACCCCGCCACCATGTATCTGCGTACCGCTGGCGTAAAGGGTTAAATTAGTGATTTGTAGCTAAGCCATAGAGGTGAATGGAGAGCGATTGTTGAGGCCAGCTGGTCGCTGAAATTAAAAAACGCTGAGTTTGCAATACTACAGAAAAGAACTAAGAGTGAGAAAAAAAGAAAAAAAAAAAGGTTCGCTGCAAACCCATCTGACATGGCCCTTACCCTCCCATCCCCCGACCTTCACCCCCAAATTTAAGTGATTTTACCCACTTCTGGACCGGGCCTTTTTCTGACACTTGTTGTTTACAAGTTAAAATCGGTTTTCTTTTTTTTTTCCCATAAGTTTTCTTTCCTAAAAAAATTACTTAGAACACCCAAACATTATATATAATTTTTTTTAAAGTAGAGACCCTAGAGAATAAAATGGAGATTGTTGCATTATTTTTTATCACACCGTATTTGCGCAGCGGTCTTCCAAACGCAATTTTTTTTGAAAAACAAAATCATTTTTTTCAAAGAAAAAATTAGAAAACAGTAAAGTTAGCCCAATTTTTTTTCTATAGTGTGAAAGATAATGTTACGCCGAGTAAATAGATACCCAACATGTCACGCTTAAAAATTGCGCACGCTCACGGAATGGCGACAAACTTTGGTACTTTTAAAATCCCCATAGGCTACACTTTAAAAATTTCTACAGGTTACCATCTTAGAGTTACAGAGGAGGTCTAGGGATAGAATTATTGCTCTCGCTCTAAGGATCGCGGTGATACCTCACATGTGTGGTTTGAACACCGCTTACATATGTGGGCGAGATTTGCGAGCGAGCTAACGGGGAGCTTTAATTTTTTATTATTTATTTTATTTATTTATTTTTACACAGTTTTTAAAAAAAAAACATTTTTTTGAACATTTTTATTCCTATTAGAAGGAATTTAAACATCCATTGTAATAGAAATAAGCAGGACAGGTCCTCTTTAATGTGAGATTTGGGGTCAAAAAGACCTCACACCTCACATTCACACACACACAAAAAAAAAAAAAAAAAATGCATTTTTTTCATGATGAAAAAAATGGGCTCTTTAAATGCGTCGCTAGTAGACGACGTTTGACGTCGCTCCGGTCCTCCAAGGCCATAGAGTGGAGTGTGGGTCATCTTGCTCACTCGATTTCCTGCCTGTGAGTAGCGCGGATCGGATTGTTTTCCCCGCTGCCGGTGGGGGGCACCTCTCCCGCTGCCCCGTAAGGGTGATCCTGCAGCGAATCCGCCGCTGGGACCACCCTTATAAGAAAGAGGGATTGGAAGAGTGGGGTGGAGGACACTGAGCTGGGGTCAGTGGAGGGATGGTAGAGAGGGGTGCAGGACACTGAGCTGGGGCCAGTGGAGGGATTGGCAGAGAGGGGTGGAGGACACTGACTGGAGGCCAGTGGAGGGATTGACAAGAAGGGGTGGAGGACAGTGGAGGGATTGGCAGAGGGGGGTGGAGGACACTAAGCAGAGGTCAGTAAAGGGATTGGCAGAGAGGGGGTGGAGGACACTGAGCATAAGACAGTGGAGGGATTGGTAGAGAGGGGTGGAGGACACTGAGTGGAGGACAGTGGAAGGATTGACAGGGAGGGGTGGAGGGATTGGTAGAGGGGGTGGAGGACACTGAGCTGAGGTCAGTGGAGGGATTGACAGGGAGGGGTGGAGGGATTGGTAGAGGGGGTGGAGGACACTGAGCTGAGGACAGTGGAGAGATTGGTAAAGAGGGGTGGAGGACACAGAGTGGAGATCAGTAGAGGGATCAGCAGAGAGGGGTGGAGGACACTAAGCCGAGGCCAGTGGAGGGGTTGGCAGAGGTGGGTGGAGGACACGGAGTGGAGATCAGTGGAGGGATTGACAGGGAGGGGTAGAGGAAAGTGGAGGGATTGGCAGAGGTGGGTAGAGGATGCTGAGTGGGGGACAGTAGAGGGATTGGTAGAGAGGGGTAGGGGACACTGAGCTTAGGCCAGTGGAGGGATTGGCATAGTGGGGTGGAGGACACTGAGCTGAGGCCAGTGGAGGGATTGGCGGAGTGGGGTGGAGGACACGGAGCTGAGGCCAGTGGAGGGATTGACAAGGAGGGGTGGAGGACTGTGGAGGGATTGGCAGAGGGGGGTGGAGGACAGTGGAGGAATTGGTAGAGAAGGGTGGAGGACACAGTGCTGAGGTCAGTGGAGGGATGGCAGAAAGGGGTGGAGGACACTGAGCTGGGGCAAGTGGAGGGATTGGTAGAGAGGGGTGGAGGACACTAAGCGGAGGGATTGACAGGGAGGGATGGAGGACAGTGGAGGGATTAGCAGAGAGCGATGGTGGACTGGCCACTGAGAGAAGGCCAGAGGAGGGATTGGAAGAGAGAGGAGTGGAGGACACTGAGCAGAGGACAGTGAAGGACCCTGAGCAGTATTCATTGGAGGGATTGGTAGAGATGGGTGGAGGCCACTGCGCGAAGGACAGTGGAGGGTTTGGTAGAGGGGTGGAGGACACTGAGCGAAGGACAGTGGAGGGTTTGGTAGAGGGGTGGAGGACACTGAGCGAAGGACAGTGGAGGGTTTGGTAGAGGGGTGGAGGACACTGAGCGAAGGACAGTGGAGGGTTTGGTAGAGGGGTGGAGGACAATGAGCGAAGGACAGTGGAGGGTTTGGTAGAGGGGTGGAGGACACTGAGCGAAGGACAGTGGATGGTTTGGTAGAGGGGTGGAGGACACTGAGCGAAGGACAGTGGAGGGTTTGGTAGAGGGGTGGAGGACACTGAGCGAAGGACAGTGGAGGGTTTGGTAGAGGGGTGGAGGACACTGAGCGAAGGACAGTGGAGGGTTTGGTAGAAGGGTGGAGGACACTGAGCGAAGGACAGTGGAGGGTTTGGTAGAGGGGTGGAGGACACTGAGCGAAGGACAGTGGAGGGTTTGGTAGAGGGGTGGAGGACACTGAGCGAAGGACAGTGGAGGGTTTGGTAGAGGGGTGGAGGACACTGAGCGAAGGACAGTGGAGGGTTTGGTAGAAGGGTGGAGGACACTGAGCGAAGGACAGTGGAGGGTTTGGTAGAGGGGTGGAGGACACTGAGCGAAGGACAGTGGAGGGTTTGGTAGAGGGGTGGAGGACACTGAGCGAAGGACAGTGGAGGGTTTGGTAGAGGGGTGGAGGACACTGAGCGAAGGACAATGACAATGGAGGGTTTGGTAGAGGGGTGGAGGACACTGAGCGAAGGACAGTGGAGGGTTTGGTAGAGGGGTGGAGGACACTGAGCGAAGGACAGTGGAGGGTTTGGTAGAAGGGTGGAGGACACTGAGCGAAGGACAGTGGAGGGTTTGGTAGAAGGGTGGAGGACACTGAGCGAAGGACAGTGGAGGGTTTGGTAGAGGGGTGGAGGACACTGAGCGAAGGACAGTGGAGGGTTTGGTAGAAGGGTGGAGGACACTGAGCGAAGGACAGTGGAGGGTTTGGTAGAGGGGTGGAGGACACCGAGCGAAGGACAGTGGAGGGATTGGTAGAGGGGTGGAGGACACCGAGCGAAGGACAGTGGAGGGTTTGGTAGAGGGGTGGAGGACACCGAGCGAAAGACAGTGGAGGGTTTGGTAGAGGGGTGGAGGACACTGAGCGAAGGACAGTGGAGGGTTTGGTAGAGGGGTGGAGGACACTGAGCGAAGGACAGTGGAGGGTTTGGTAGAGGGGTGGAGGACACTGGGCGAAGGACAGTGGAGGGTTTGGTAGAGGGGTGGAGGACACTGAGCGAAGGACAGTGGAGGGTTTGGTAGAGGGGTGGAGGACACTGAGCGAAGGACAGTGGAGGGTTTGGTAGAAGGGTGGAGGACACTGAGCGAAGGACAGTGGAGGGTTTGGTAGAGGGGTGGAGGACACTGAGCGAAGGACAGTGGAGGGTTTGGTAGAGGGGTGGAGGACACCGAGCGAAGGACAGTGGAGGGATTGGTAGAGGGGTGGAGGACACCGAGCGAAGGACAGTGGAGGGTTTGGTAGAGGGGTGGAGGACACCGAGCGAAAGACAGTGGAGGGTTTGGTAGAGGGGTGGAGGACACTGAGCGAAGGACAGTGGAGGGTTTGGTAGAGGGGTGGAGGACACTGAGCGAAGGACAGTGGAGGGTTTGGTAGAGGGGTGGAGGACACTGAGCGAAGGACAGTGGAGGGTTTGGTAGAGGGGTGGAGGACACTGGGCGAAGGACAGTGGAGGGTTTGGTAGAGGGGTGGAGGACACTGAGCGAAGGACAGTGGAGGGTTTGGTAGAGGGGTGGAGGACACTGAGCGAAGGACAGTGGAGGGTTTGGTAGAGGGGTGGAGGACACTGAGCGAAGGACAGTGGAGGGTTTGGTAGAGGGGTGGAGGACACTGAGCGAAGGACATTGGGGGGTTTGGTAGAGAGGTGGAGGACCATGAGCGAAGGACAGTGGAGGGTTTGGTAGAGGGGTGGAGGACACTGGGCGAAGGAGAGTGGAGGGTTTGGTAGAAGGGTGGACACTGAGTTGTTGATAGATAAATTTGGTAGCAATTATGTTAGACTGAAGATGGGATAGTCTGTGTAAAGGTCGGCCAACAAGATGCGAGCCGTAGTAGTGGAGGGGAGAGATAACTGGGGATTGAGCAGCTTGGTGGTGTCATTGGTTAGGAATTGGGGAAATCCACTGAGCCATGGAGGAGGTGTAGAGTATATAAAGTCAGGGTGGAGGACGGAGTCTCAGAGGGATCCCTACAGAGAGAGACAGGAAAAACAAAGGAGGTAGAGTTGTAGGTGACACTAAAAGTCCCTTAGATAGGGAGGAGAAGAGCCTGATCTCCCTCCTGTTCTGGTGACAACTCTAACATGTTGGAATTCACATGACTTTCTGTCTTGGTGTCACCAGAACAAAATGAGTGGTAAATCTGCCCAGCGGGGACACACGCAGGAATAATACCAGACTGAGGGGGTCTAATCCTTCCACACTCCAGGGAGGGGGATCATGCTCTGCTTCAGTATGTCACAGTACATGTTGGCATTCATGGTTCCCTCAATGAACTGTAGCTCCCCAGTGCTGGCAGCACTCATGCAGCCCCAGACCATGACACTCCCACCACCATGTGTGACTGTAGGAAGACACACTTGTCTTTGTACTCCTCACCTGGTTGCCCCCACACACGCTTGACACCATCTGACACCAAATAAGTTTATCTTGGTCTCATCAGACCACAGGAGATGGTTCCAGTAATCCATGTCCTTAGTCTGCTTGTCTTCAGCAAACTGTCTGCTGGCTTTCTTGTGCATCATCTTTAGAAGAGGCTTCCTTCTGGGATGACAGCCATGCAGACCAATTTGATGCAGTGTGCGGCGTATGGTCTGAGCACTGACAGGCTGACCCCCCACCCCTTCAACCTCTGCAGCAATGCTGGCAGCACTCATACATCTATTTCCCAAAGACAACCTCTGGATATGACGCTGGGCATGTGCACTCAACTTCTTTGGTCTACCATGGTGAGGCCTGTACTGAGTGGAACCTGTCCTGGTAAACCGCTGTATGGTCTTGGCCACCGTGCTGCAGCTCAGTTTTAGGGTCTTGACAATCTTCTTCTCTAGCCTAGACCATCTTTATGTAGAGCAACAATTCTTTTATTCAGATCCTCAGAGAGTTCTTTGCCATGAAGTGCCATGTAGAACTTCCAGTGACCAGTATGAGAGAGTGAGAGCGATAACACCAAATGTAACACACCTGCTCCCCATTCACACCTGAGACCTTGTAACACTAACGAGTCACATGACACCGGAGAGGGAAAATGGCTAATTGGGCCCAATTTGGACATTTTCCCTTAGGGGTGTACTCACTTTTGTTGCCAGCGGTTTAGACATTAATGGCTGTGTGTTGAGTTATTTTGAGGGGACAGTAAATTTACACTGTTATACAAGCTGTACACTCACTACTTTACATTGTAGCAAAGTGTCATTTCTTCAGTGTTGTCACATGAAAAGATAGAATAAAATATTTACAAAAATGTGAGGGGTGTACTTACTTGTGTGAGATACTGTATTCCCCATGTCCCTTCCTTTCTTACATTCTCCTTAACCCCCCCCCCCCCCTGCTTAACCAGGTAACATAGGAAGGAAGGTTGGGTTCAGCCTCATGAACTGGTCCTCAGTGGGTGGGCGGCGGTGTCCCGGTATAATTATCGCTCAGTAACGCGGTTTACAGTTTATCCAGACGGCGATGTTGTTTTCTGCTCTCCGCAAGACAAAGGAAACAATCCACCCCCCCTCCTTCACCCGCGGCTTTTATTTTCTCCATTTGTATGGCGGGATGGCGCGGGCCCTTCAGCGCTCTATTGAACGGATAAATTCTCCGGATTGTTTTACACAAATCAATAGCGCAGCAGTTATCAGGACGCACGGGAGAGGGATCGGTCGCAGCCAGTTTGTGAGGGTAATAAATGTGCCATTATCACATCTATTCATTTTCGGGGGGGGGGGGGGGGGGGCAGATCTTCACATCTTCAAGTTCACGTTATGTTGCGATTTTTTTTAAGGGGCGACCCGTGCGAAAAGGTTTCCAACACGAATATAGTTTACCAATTCTCTACCAAGGCACGGTAGGCAAAGGGGGTCAATCAAACTCGCGGCTGCCGTGAGATCGGTGCTGGCGGTAACAGCCGGCGAGAAAAGGCGACAATCAGGGGTTCACAAAGTGCCCCCCTCCATCTTCCCATCAATTTTAACCATCTTCCCTGTCCCTGCTGAAGAAAAGCAGGCCCAAACCATGATGCTGCCACCACCATGTGTGACAGTGGGGATGGTGTGTTCAGGGTGATGAGCTGTGTTGCTTTTACGCCAAACATAACGTTTTGCATTGTTGCCAAAAAGTTTGATTTTGGTTTCATCTGAGCAGAGCACCTTCTTCCACATGTTTGGTGTCTCCCAGGTGGCTTGTGACAAACTTTAAACGACACTTTTTATGGATATCTTTAAGAAATGGCTTTCTTCTTGCCACTCTTCCATAAAGGCCAGATTTGTGCAGTATACGACTGATTGTTGTCCTATGGACAGAGTCTCCCACCTCAGCTGTAGATCTCTGCAGTTCATCCAGAGTGATCATGGGCCTCTTGGCTGCATCTCTGATCAGTCTTCTCCTTGTATGAGCTGAAAGTTTAGAGGGACAGCCAGGTCTTCGTAGATTTGCAGTGGTCTGATACTCCTTCCATTTCAATATTATCGCTTGCACAGTGCTCCTTGGGATGTTTAAAGCTTGGGAAATCTTTTTGTATCCAAATCCGGCTTTAAACTTCTCCACAACAGTATCTCGGACCTGCCTGGTGTGTTCTTTGTTCTTCATGATGCTCTCTGCGCTTTAAACGGACCTCTGAGACTATCACAGTGCAGGTGCATTTATACGGAGACTTGATTACACACAGGTGGATTCTATTTATCATCATTAGTCATTTAGGTCAACATTGGATCATTCAGAGATCCTCACTGAACTTCTGGAGAGAGTTTGCTGCACTGAAAGTAAAGGGGCTGAATAATTTTGCACGCCCAATTTTTCAGTTTTTTATTTGTTAACAAAGTTTGAAATATCCAATAAATTTCGTTCCACTTCATGATTGTGTCCCACTTGTTGTTGATTCTTCACAAAAAATTACAGTTTTATATCTTTATGTTTGAAGCCTGAAATGTGGCAATAGATCGCAAAGTACAAGGGGCCGAATACTTTCGCAAGGCACTGTATAAAAGTTATTTAATAATACCTAGGCGCGATCACGTGAGTAATTAATACTTACAAACCTATTCCAGCATGTGCAGAAATGCCTTATCAGCCATGCACGCGCAGACACGCCTTATCCTCTGCCCATGTGCAGAAAAGCCTTATTCCCCGTGCATGTGCATGCCTTATCCTCCGCACACCTGCAGACGCGCCTTATCCTCTGCCTATGTGCACAAATGCCTTATCCTCTGCACATGTACAGGTACGTCCTATGCTCTGCACATGTACAGGTACGTCCTATGCTCTGCACATGTACAGGTACGTCCTATGCTCTGCACATGTACAGGTACGTCCTATGCTCTGCACATGTACAGGTACGTCCTATGCTCTGCACATGTACAGGTACGTCCTATGCTCTGCACATGTACAGGTACGTCCTATGCTCTGCACATGTACAGGTACGTCTTATGCTCTGCACATGTACAGGTACGTCCTATGCTCTGCACATGTACAGGTACGTCTTATTCTCTGCACATGTACAGGTACGTCTTATGCTCTGAACAGGTACGTCCTATGCTCTGCACATGTACAGGTACGTCTTATGCTCTGCACATGTACAGGTACGTCCTATGCTCTGCACATGTACAGGTACGTCCTATGCTCTGCACATGTACAGGTACGTCCTATGCTCTGCACATGTACAGGTACGTCTTATGCTCTGCACATGTACAGGTACGTCCTATGCTCTGCACATGTACAGGTACGTCTTATGCTCTGCACATGTACAGGTACGTCTTATGCTCTGCACATGTACAGGTACGTCCTATGCTCTGCACATGTACAGGTACGTCCTATGCTCTGCACATGTACAGGTACGTCTTATGCTCTGCACATGTACAGGTACATCTTATGCTCTGCACATGTACAGGTACGTCCTATGCTCTGCACATGTACAGGTACGTCCTATGCTCTGCACATGTACAGGTACGTCCTATGCTCTGCCCATGTACAGGTACGTCCTATGCTCTGCACATGTACAGGTACGTCTTATGCTCTGTCCATGTACAGGTACGTCTCATGCTCTGCACATGTACAGGTACGTCCTATGCTCTGCCCATGTACAGGTACGTCCTATGCTCTGCACATGTACATGTACGTCTTATGCTCTGCACATGTACAGGTACGTCCTATGCTCTGCACATGTACAGGTACGTCTTATGCTCTGCACATGTACGTCTTATGCTTTGCACATGTACAGGTACGTCCTATGCTCTGCACATGTACAGGTACGTCCTATAGAGCATAGGTATGTCAGGTATGTCCTATGCTCTGCACATGTACAGGTACGTCTTATGCTCTGCACATGTACAGGTACGTCCTATGCTCTGCACATGTACAGGTACGTCTTATGCTCTGCACATGTACAGGTACGTCCTATGCTCTGCACATGTACATGCACGCCTTTTTCTCTCCACATGTTCAGAAATGCCTTCTTCCCTCGTGCACACGCAGAAATGCCTTATCCTCTGTGCATGTGCAGGCATGCCTTATCTCCTGCGCATGTGCAGAAAACCTAACCGTATCCTCTGCGTATATGCAGACACACCTTATCCCCTATGCAGAAACGGCTTAGCCCCCGCGTACATGCAGGCACGCCTAATGCCCCGCGCTGACACATCTAAATATTCTGTCCCGAGGAAACGCCGCCTCCTGGGATGTGTGATGTGCAGATGTTAGGAGGCCAATCCCTACGTGAGGAACACATACTGCTTACAGCACAGGATGGGGGGGGGGTTATGTTTTTGGCATACACTGGTTAGTAGGGTCACATGGCCATGCTGGCCAATGTATGTTAAAAAACATACAAAAAGTTAAGAATCTCTTCTAAGCCTTCTTTCTACCAGGACTGCGCCCAGAAGAAAGAAGGGGATCTGATTGGCCAGCTCGGTCAAGTGGCGTTGCTGACCAACAACCATTGGGAGCATTCAGATCCTACACAGCCTCCAGGGACATGCAGTGAAAGTTTCCAGTGTCTTGCCTGTTACATTGGCTGGCTTGAGTGGTGGGAGACGCTATTTACAGCAACAGGACCCGGGAGGGGGGTCAGTGAGAAGAATGTCCCTTACATTGGTGGTCAGTGGGAAGAATGTCCCTTACATTGGTGATCAGTGAGAAGAATGCTCCTTACATTGGTGATCAGTGAGAAGAATGTTCCTTACATTGGTGGTCAGTGGGAAGAATGCTCCTTACATTGGAGGTCAGTGAGAAGAATGTCCCTTACATTGGTGGTCAGTGAGAAGAATGTCCCTTACATTGGTGGTCAGTGGGAAGAATGTTCCTTACATTGGTGGTCAGTGGGAAGAATGCTCCTTACATTGGTGATCAGTGGGAAGAATGTCCCTTACATTGGTGATCAGTGAGAAGAATGTCCCTTACATTGGTGGTCAGTGGGAAGAATGTCCCTTACATTGGTGATCAGTGAGAAGAATGCTCCTTACATTGGTGATCAGTGAGAAGAATGTTCCTTACATTGGTGGTCAGTGGGAAGAATGCTCCTTACATTGGAGGTCAGTGAGAAGAATGTCCCTTACATTGGTGGTCAGTGAGAAGAATGTCCCTTACATTGGTGGTCAGTGGGAAGAATGTTCCTTACATTGGTGGTCAGTGGGAAGAATGCTCCTTACATTGGTGATCAGTGGGAAGAATGTCCCTTACATTGGTGGTCAGTGAGAAGAATGTTCCTTACATTGGTGGTTAGTGGGAAGAATGTCCCTTACATTGGTGGTCAGTGGGAAGAATGTCCCTTACATTGGTGATCAGTGGGAAGAATGTCCCTTACATTGGAGGTCAGTGAGAAGAATGTCCCTTATATTGGTGGTCAGTGAGAAGAATGTCCCTTACATTGGTGGTCAGTGGGAAGAATGTCCCTTACATTGGTGATCAGTGAGAAGAATGTTCCTTACATTGGTGATCAGTGGGAAGAATGTCCCTTACATTGGTGATCAGTGGGAAGAATTTCCCTATATTGGTGATCAGTGGGAAGAATGTCCCTTACATTGGTCCTCAGTGGGAAGAATGCCCCTCACATTCGTGATCATTGAGAAAAATGTCCCTTACATTGGTCCTCAGTGGGAAGAATGATCCCTACATTGTGGTCACAATGCCAGCCTTGCAGACATCAGATTGTTGTCCAATCTGTTGGCTCTGTAAAGTGGTTTCAGCCTTGGAACAATGCAAACACCATCAGAAAGGAGGAAAATCAGCCACAGTTCAAGGAACCCCCATCTGTGGTCCCTCTAACGCTTAACACAAAAGGAAGGGACTGGTGTCAGTAACCGCTGTGACACTTTATGGAACAGGCTTGTGACCCGCCAAAATGACAGCTGAGCTACCTGAATGTCTGCCGGTATGTGTGTCAGCCATGGTGGGTCAGAGGTCACCAGAGACGCTTCTCATACAGGTCTCTCCCCGGAGCCATCTGCTCATGTGACCGTTTCCTCCAGATGTCGGAGCTCTATGTACATAACAGCAGAATGGAAATGGATCTCCCTCTTTGTCGGGATGCTAACCAACTCACTGACAGTTCCTGAGAGGCCTCCAACTCTACCTGTCCCCACTGCGATCTCCTCACATCCCACCTGCCTGTTCTCTGTTCCTCCACCTACTCAATGCAATCACAAGGCTGCCAACTGCTATAATCAATACTTTCAATAAAGTCCACAATCCAGCGCTCTGTGCCAGGGAGGAAGCCAATCAGGAATGGTGGGGGAACAAGCGTTTTGCTGTAGAGGAACCGAAACCGAGCTCTGAAATTTCGGGGGCTTCCATCGATAATCGGGATCTAGGGAGCATCTGATGGTACCTGCTTCCAAGCTGCAACCTTTCTTTGTTTCTAAAGTGGCCTGAGTAGAAAGGCCTGTCTCTTGCCAGCATGCTGCAGAGTGGACAACCTTTGGAGTTGAAGCAGTGGTCTCTAAGTAGCGTTCTGCTGTAGAGGAACCGAAACCTAGATCTGATATTTCGGGAGCTTCCATTGATCTAGGGAGCATCTGATGGTACCTGCCTCCAAGCTGCAACCTTTCTTTGTTTCTAAAGCGGCCTGAGTAGAAAGGCCTGTCTCTTGCCAGCATGCTGCAGAGTGGACAACCTTTGGAGTTGAAGCAGTGGTCTCTCAGTAGCGTTCTCCTGTAAAGGACCTGAAACCTAGATGTGAAATTTTCGGGGGCTTCCAACGATGATCAGGTTCTAGGGAGCATCTGATGGTATCTCCTTCCAAGCTGTAACGTTTCTTTGTTTCTAAAGCGGCCTGCGTAGAAAGGCCTGTCTGTTGCCAGCATGCTGCAGAGTGGACAACCTTTGAAGTTGAAGCAGTGGTCTCTCAGTAGCGTTCTGCTGTAGAGGAACCGAAACCGAGCTCTGAAATTTCGGGGGCGTCCATCGATGATCAGGATCTAGGGAGCATCTGAAGGTATCTGCTTCCAAGCTGCAACCTTTCTTGGTTTCTAAAGCAGCCTGAGTAGAAAGGCCTGTCTCTTGCCAGCATGCTGCAGCGTGGACAACCTTTGAAGTGGAAGCAGTGGTCTCTCAGTAGCGTTCTGCTATAAAGGAACTGAAACCTAGATCTGAAATTTCGGGAGCTTCCATCGATGATCAGAATCTAAGGAACATCTGATGTAGAGGAACCAAAACCTAGATCTGAAATTTCGGGGGCTTCCATTGATGATCAGTATCTAGGGAGCATCTGAAGGTCTCTGCTTCCAAGCTGCAACCTCTCTTTGTTTTTAAAGCAGCCTTAGTAGAAAGGCCCGTCTCTTGCCAGCATGCTGCTGAGTGGACAACATTTGGAGTGGAAGCAGTGGTCTCTCATTAGCGTTTTGCTGTAGAGGAACCGAAACCTGGATCTGAACTTTCGGGGGCTTCCATTGATGATCAGGATCTAGGGAGCATCTGATGTTATCTGCTTCCAAGCTGCTACGTTTCTTTGTTTCTAAAGCGGCCTGAGTAGAAAGGCCTGTCTCTTGCCAGCATGCTGAAGAGTGGTCAACCTTTGAAGTTGAAGCAGTGGTCTCTCAGTAGAGATCTGCTGTAGAGGAACCGAAACCTAGATCTGATATTTCGGGGGCTTCCATTGATGATCAGAATCTAGGGAGTATCTGATGGTATCTGCTTCCAAGCTGCAACCTTTCTTTGTTTCTAAAGTGGCCTGAATAGAAAGGCCTGTTTCTTGCCAGCATGCTGCAGAGTGGACAACCTTTGGAGTGGAAGCAGTGGTCTCTCAGTAGCGTTCTGCTATAAAGGAACCGAAACCTAGATGTGAAATTTCGGGGGCTTCCATCAATGATCAGGTCCTAGGGAGCATCTGATGGTATCTGCTTCCAAGCTGCAACCTTTCTTGGTTTCTAAAGCGGCCTGAGTAGAAAGGCCTGTCTCTTGCCAGCATGCTGCAGAGTGGACAACCTTTGAAGTTGAAGCAGTGGTCTCTCAGTAGAGATCCACCTGCTAAGTGACAACTATTGCTCTACAATCAGCAAAGCTCATCATTCCTGTGTGGAAGCAGGGGTCTATCCGACATCCCCCATGCTAAGTCGGGCCTCTACAGCTCTGCAATTAGTAAAGAACTCTACCTTAGCAGAGGGCATGTCAGACTTCTGCAGAGGGACCGCTGCTTCCTCACAAGGATCATTGGAGAGAAATAGCTCTTACTCTGCAGGATGAATGTGGGGATGGGGTGGGTCAGACGTTTGCAGAGAGCCTAGTGCTTCCAGGGAGCAAGGGTCCTTCTCTGCACCATGCTGGCAAGGGACAGGCTTTTCTACTCAGGGTGTGGCTGCTTTCCTCCAGAGATTTTATGGACCTCTCAGTAGTGTCACCCTACGTCTCCACAGTGATCTCTCTGCAGAGGTCTGACACAACCCCTGCTAGACCTAAAGTTCTCCAACCAGCTGGAAGCATGAGCTTTACTGATTGCAGACCTTAGGCCTGACCCAGCAAGGGTGTGTTTCGGAGAGACCACTGCTTCCACACAGGGATCGTGACCTTTACCGATTGCAGAGCTATAGGCCTGACACAGCAAGGGTGTGTTTCGGAGAGACCACTGCTTCCACACAGGGATCATGAGCTTTACTGATTGCAGAGCTATAGGCCTGACTCAGCAAGGGGGCATGTCGGAGAGATCGCTGCTTCCACACAGGGATCATGAGCTTTACTGATTGCAGAGCTATAGGCCTGACTAAGCAAGGGGGCATGTCGGAGAGATCGCTGCTTCCACACAGGGATCATGAGCTTTACTGATTGCCGAGCTATAGGCCTGACCCATCAAGGGGGCGTGTCGGAGAGACCGCTGCTTCTATACAGGGATCATGAGCTTTGCTGATTGCAGAGCTATAGGCCTGACTCAGCAAGGGGGCGTGTCGGAGAGACCACTGCTTCCACACAGGGATCACGCGATTTACCGATTGCAGAGCTATAGGCCTGACACAGCAAGGGGGCGTGTCGGAGAGACCACTGCTTCCACACAGGGATCATGACCTTTACTGATTGCAGATCTCTAGGCCTGACTCAGAAAGGGGGGTGTAAGAGAGACCACTGCTTCCACACAGGGATCACGAGCTTTACTGATTGCAGAGCTATAGGCCTGACTCAGCAAGGGGGCATGTCGGAGAGATCGCTGCTTCCACACAGGGATCATGAGCTTTACTGATTGCCGAGCTATAGGCCTGACTAAGCAAGGGGGCGTGTCAGAGAGATCGCTGCTTCCACACAGGGATCATGAGCTTTACTGATTGCCGAGCTATAGGCCTGACCCATCAAGGGGGCGTGTCGGAGAGACCACTGCTTCCACACAGGGATCATGAGCTTTACTGATTGCAGATCTCTAGGCCTGACTCAGCAAGGGGGCATGTCGGAGAGACCACTGCTTCCACACAGGGATCATGAGCTTCACTTATTGCAGAGCTATACACCTGACCCAGCAAGGGGGTGTGTCAGAGACCACTGCTTCCACACAGGGATTATGAGCTTTTAGTGCAGAGCTATAGGCCTGACCCAGCGAGGGGGCGTGTCGGAGAGACCACTGCTTCCACACAGGTATCATGAGCTTTGATTGCAGAGCTTTAGGCCTGACTCAGCAAGGGGGCGTGTCAGAGAGACCACTGCTCCCACACAGAGACCATAAGCTTTACTGAGTGCAGAGCTATAGGCCTGATCCATCAAGGGGGTGTGTCGGAGAGATCGCTGCTTCCACACAGGGATCACAAGCTTTACTGATTGCAGAGCTATAGGCCTGACTCAGAAAGGGGGCGTGTCGGATAGACCACTGCTTCCACACAGGGATCATGAGCTTTACTGATTGTAGAGCTATATGCCTGACCCATCAAGGGGGTGTGTCGGAGAGACCACTGCTTCCATACAGGGATCATCAGCTTTACTGATTGTAGAGCTCCAGCTCTCTTTAGCAGGGGATATGTTGGATCTCTGCAGAGAGACTACTAGGGATGCCAGAATGCAAATCTCTGCACCAATTAGGACATTTGCTGGGCTAAGCAGTGTGACGCAGTGTGACGCAGCACTCAGGGGTCCAATGGGTGTGGAAGTGACGCAGGAGGGAGGGGGCGGGGTCTGTGTTTTGGTGGCCGGGCAATAAATACAATAATAAAATTCTATTTCTACTGTAAAAAAAAAAAAATATGGCCGTCCCAACTTTTGCCTGGAGCCCCCTCATCTTTATTTGTACCCTGAAAATGATAAAAAATAAAAAAGATGGCTCAGACGGCGTGCGCACACCCAATCGCCAATCAAGAGGCAGCACACTGCGAGGGGGTTAACTGCACCCCCCACCATGCACAGGGCCACCAGCACAACGGATCGGTAAATGAAAATTCCGTCCCTTCCACTTAGCTGAGACCGCAGCAGAACGGCCGCGGACAGCGCCGATATCCCGCGGCTGGCGGAAGGTGGGGGGGGAGGGGGGGGAATCTCAGGCACGTTTCCCATAATTCAATCAGGGGGCCCATAAAGAGAGCAGGTCTAATGTACAGAGACACCACCCCGTGTCACACGCAGACACACAACATTCATCACGCCACACCAATTACCCAGCACTGCCTGCAGGCACGCAACCGGCTGGGGAGACAACGCCACTGCTGGAGATACAATCCATGGAGCATCAGGACGCCATTATTATACCCCACCATGGCGGAGGAGCATCAGTACTCCATTATTATACCCCACCATGGAGGGGGAGCATCACTACTCCATTATTATACCTCACCATGGCGGGGGAGCATCACTACTCCATTATTATACCCCACCATGGCGGAAGAGCATTACTACTCCATTATTATACCCCACCATGGCGAGGGAGCATCACTACTCCATTATTATACCCCACCATGGCGGGGGAGCATCACTACTCCATTATTATACCCCACCATGGCGGGGGAGCATCACTACTCCATTATTATACCCCTCCATGGCGGGGGAGCTTCAGTACTCCACTATTATACCCCACCATGGCAGGGGAGCATCCACATTCCATTATTATACCCCACCATGGTGGGGGAGCATCACTACTCCATTATTATACCTCACCATGGCGGGGGAGCATCACTACTCCACTATTATACCCCACCATGGCGGGGGAGCATCAGTACTCCATTATTATACCCCACCATGGCGGGGGAGCATCAGTACTCCACTATCATACCTCACCATGGCGAGGGAGCATCAGTACTCCACTATTATACCCCACCATGGCGGGGGAGCATCACTACTCCATTATTTTACCCCACCATGGCGGGGGAGCATCACTACTCCATTATTATACCCCACCATGGCGGAAGAGCATCAGTACTCCATTATTATACCCCACCATGGCGGGGGAGCATCACTACTCCATTATTATACCCCACCATGGCGGGGGAGCATCAGTACTCCATTATTATACCCCACCATGGCGGGGGAGCATCAGTACTCCACTATTATACCCCACCATGGCGAAAGGGGCATCACTACTCCATTATTACACCCCACCATGGCGGGGGAGCATCACTACTCCATTATTATACCCCACCATGGCGGGGGAGCATCACTACTCCATTATTATACCCCACCATGGCGGAGGAGCATCACTACTCCATTATTACACCCCACCATGGCGGAGGAGCATCAGTACTCCATTATTATACCCCACCATGGCGGGGGGGCATCAGTACTCCATTATTATACCCCACCATGGCGGGGGAGCATCACTACTCCATTATTATACCCCACCATGGCGGGGGAGCATCAGTACTCCATTATTACACCCCACCATGTCGTGGGAGCATCCGCACTCCACTATTATACCCCACCATGGCGGGGGAGCATCAGTACTCCACTATTATACCCCACCATGGCGAGGGAGCATCACTACTCCATTATTATACCCAATCATGGCGGGGGAGCATCACTACTCCACTATTATACCCCACCATGGCAGGGGAGCATCACTACTCCATTATTATACCCCACCATAGCGGGGGAGCATCACTACTCCACTATTATACCCCACCATGGCGGGGGAGCATCAGTACTCCATTATTATACCCCACCATGGCGGGGGAGCATCACTACTCCATTATTATACCCCACCATGGCGGGGGGAGCATCACTACTCCACCATTATACCCCACCATGGCGGGGGAGCATCAGTACTCCACTATTATACCCCACCATGGCATGGGAGCATCACTACTCCATTATTATACCCCACCATAGCGGGGGAGCATCACTACTCCACTATTATACCCCACCATGGCGGGGGAGCATCACTACTCCACTATTATACCCCACCATGGCGGGGGAGCATCACTACTCCACTATTATACCCCACCATGGCATGGGAGCATCACTACTCCATTATTATACCCCACCATAGCGGGGGAGCATCACTACTCCACTATTATACCCCACCATGGCGGGGGAGCATCACTACTCCACTATTATACCCCACCATGGCGGGGGAGCATCACTACTCCACTATTATACCCCACCATGGCGAGGGAGCATCACTACTCCACTATTATACCCCACCATGGCAGGGGAGCATCACTACTCCATTATTATACCCCACCATAGCGGGGGAGCATCACTACTCCACTATTATACCCCACCATGGCGGGGGAGCATCACTACTCCATTATTATACCCCACCATGGCGGGGGAGCATCAGTACTCCATTATTATACCCCACCATGGCGGGGGAGCATCACTACTCCATTATTATACCCCACCATGGCGGGGAAGCATCAGTACTCCATTATTATACCCCACCATGGCGGGGGAGCATCAGTACTCCATTATTATACCCCACCATGGCGGGGGAGCATCACTACTACATTATTATACCCCACCATGGCGGGGGAGCATCACTACTCCACTATTATACCCCACCATGGTGGGGGAGCATCAGTACTCCAATATTATACCCCACCATGGCGGGGGAGCATCAGTACTCCATTATTATAACCCACCATGGCGGGGGAGCATCACTACTCCACTATTATACCCCACCATGGTGGGGGAGCATCAGTACTCCACTATTATACCCCACCATGGCGGGGGAGCATCACTACTCCATTATTATACCCCACCATGGCGGGGGAGCATCACTACTCCATTATTATACCCCACCATGGCGGGGGAGCATCACTACTCCATTATTATACCCCACCATGGCGGAGGAGCATCACTACTCCATTATTACACCCCACAATGGCGGAGGAGCATCAGTACTCCATTATTATACCCCACCATGGCGGGGGAGCATCAGTACTCCATTATTATACCCCACCATGGCGGGGGAGCATCACTACCCCATTATTATACCCCACCATGGCGTGGGAGCATCACTACTCCACTATTATACCCCACCATGGCGGGGGAGCATCAGTACTCCAATATTATACCCCACCATGGCGGGGGAGCATCAGTACTCCATTATTATGCCCCACCATGGCGGGGGAGCATCAGTACTCCACTATTATACCCCACCATGGCGGGGGAGCATCACTACTCCATTATTATACCCCACCATGGCGGGGGAGCATCACTACTCCATTATTATACCCCACCATGGCGGGGGAGCATCACTACTCCATTATTATACCCCACCATGGCGGAGGAGCATCAGTACTCCATTATTATACCCCACCATGGCGGGGGAGCATCAGTACTCCACTATTATACCCCACCATGGCAGGGGAGCATCACTACTCCATTATTATACCCCACCATAGCGGGGGAGCATCACTACTCCACTATTATACCCCACCATGGCGGGGGAGCATCACTACTCCACTATTATACCCCACCATGGTGGGGGAGCATCATTACTCCACTATTATACCCCACCATGGCGGGGGAGCATCACTACTCCACTATTATACCCCACCATGGCGGGGGAGCATCAGTACTCCATTATTATACCCCACCATGGCGGGGGAGCATCACTTCTCCACTATTATACCCCACCATGGCGGGGGAGCATCACTACCCCATTATTATACCCCACCATGGCGGAGGAGCATCACTACTCCACTATTATACCCCACCATGGCGGAGGAGCATCACTACTCCACTATTATACCCCACCATGGCGGGGGAGCATCACTACTCCATTATTATACCCCACCATGGCGGGGGAGCATCACTTCTCCACTATTATACCCCACCATGGCGGGGGAGCATCACTACTCCATTATTATACCCCACCATGGCGGGGGAGCATCACTACTCCACTATTATACCCCACCATAGCGGGGGAGCATCAGTACTCCACTATTATACCCCACCATGGCGGGGGAGCATCACTACTCCATTATACCCCACCATGGCGGGGGAGCATCAGTACTCCATTATTATACCCCACCATGGCGGGGGAGCATCACTACTCCATTATTATACCCCACCATGGCGGGGGGAGCATCACTACTCCACCATTATACCCCACCATGGCGGGGGAGCATCAGTACTCCACTATTATACCCCACCATGGCATGGGAGCATCACTACTCCATTATTATACCCCACCATAGCGGGGGAGCATCACTACTCCACTATTATACCCCACCATGGCGGGGGAGCATCACTACTCCACTATTATACCCCACCATGGCGGGGGAGCATCACTACTCCACTATTATACCCCACCATGGCATGGGAGCATCACTACTCCATTATTATACCCCACCATAGCGGGGGAGCATCACTACTCCACTATTATACCCCACCATGGCGGGGGAGCATCACTACTCCACTATTATACCCCACCATGGCGGGGGAGCATCACTACTCCACTATTATACCCCACCATGGCGAGGGAGCATCACTACTCCACTATTATACCCCACCATGGCAGGGGAGCATCACTACTCCATTATTATACCCCACCATAGCGGGGGAGCATCACTACTCCACTATTATACCCCACCATGGCGGGGGAGCATCACTACTCCATTATTATACCCCACCATGGCGGGGGACCATCAGTACTCCATTATTATACCCCACCATGGCGGGGGAGCATCACTACTCCATTATTATACCCCACCATGGCGGGGAAGCATCAGTACTCCATTATTATACCCCACCATGGCGGGGGAGCATCAGTACTCCATTATTATACCCCACCATGGCGGAGGAGCATCAGTACTCCATTATTATACCCCACCATGGCGGGGGAGCATCAGTACTCCATTATTATACCCCACCATGGCGGGGGAGCATCAGTACTCCATTATTATACCCCACCATGGCGGGGGAGCATCACTACTCCATTATTATACCCCACCATGGCGGGGGAGCATCACTACTCCACTATTATACCCCACCATGGCGGGGGAGCATCAGTACTCCAATATTATACCCCACCATGGCGGGGGAGCATCAGTACTCCATTATTATACCCCACCATGGCGGGGGAGCATCAGTACTCCACTATTATACCCCACCATGGCGGGGGAGCATCACTACTCCATTATTATACCCCACCATGGCGGGGGAGCATCACTACTCCATTATTATACCCCACCATGGCGGGGGAGCATCACTACCCCATTATTATACCCCACCATGGCGGAGGAGCATCACTACTCCATTATTACACCCCACCATGGCGGAGGAGCATCAGTACTCCATTATTATACCCCACCATGGCGGGGGAGCATCAGTACTCCATTATTATACCCCACCATGGCGGGGGAGCATCACTACCCCATTATTATACCCCACCATGGCGTGGGAGCATCACTACTCCACTATTATACCCCACCATGGCGGGGGAGCATCAGTACTCCAATATTATACCCCACCATGGCGGGGGAGCATCAGTACTCCATTATTATGCCCCACCATGGCGGGGGAGCATCAGTACTCCACTATTATACCCCACCATGGCGGGGGAGCATCACTACTCCATTATTATACCCCACCATGGCGGGGGAGCATCACTACTCCATTATTATACCCCACCATGGCGGGGGAGCATCACTGCTCCATTATTATACCAAACCATGGCGGGGGAGCATCAGTACTCCGCTATTATACCCCACCATGGCGAGGGAGCATCACTACTCCATTATTATACCCAATCATGGCGGGGGAGCATCAGTACTCCACTATTATACCGCACCATGGCAGGGGAGCATCACTACTCCATTATTATACCCCACCATAGCGGGGGAGCATCACTACTCCACTATTATACCCCACCATGGCGGGGGAGCATCACTACTCCACTATTATACCCCACCATGGCGGGGGAGCATCACTACTCCATTATACCCCACCATGGCGGGGGAGCATCAGTACTCCATTATTATACCCCACCATGGCGGGGGACAATCAGTACTCCACTATTATACCCCACCATGGCGGGGGACAATCAGTACTCCACTACACTGAAGTCCATGCATGCTCGGTAATGTGTCAGTGTAACCCTTCCATGCACTCATTACCTCCCACACAGATCACAATACTCCCCCTGACAATGTCTTCTTTATCTGCTTTCCTCTCCAGAAGGACGGCACCATCTTTATTCGGCCTTCATTCAAGGTAACAATCTACTTTCTGGGACTGAGATGCCGGTTCAGAGATGACACAATCATGGAAATAATGGTGCCTGTGTTCCTAAACGTCTGACACAGATCAGACCCCTGCTGCAGGCCCTCACTTTGTGACTTGCTGCAAAGTTACAACGTTTCAGTCTGCTCTCTGGGGGAGGGGAGACTGAGGAAATGCTCTCACCAAATCGCAGCAGACTAATGACATCATCTCTGCCTAGACAGAGTCGCTGAGGCTCAGTGATGATTGTTTAATGATACAGGATGGAGTTTTCCTCCAAGAACTCTCTATGGTAACATGGGGTCCACCTAGCATTCTCTATGGTAACATGGGGTCCACCTACCATTCTTTATGGTAACATGGGGTCCACCTAGCATTCTCTATGGTAACATGGGGTCCACCTACCATTCTCTATGGTAACATGGGGTCCTCATAGCACTCTCTATGGTAACGTTAGGTCCCCATGGCAATCTCTATTGGTAACATGGAATACTCATTCCACTTTTTATAACATGGAGTGCTTATGGCACTCTTTATGGTAACAGAGTCCTCCTAGCACTCTATGATAACATGGAGTCTTCATGGCACTCTCTTTGGTAACATTGAGTTTACGTACAACTCTCTGTGACAACATGGAGTCCTCATAGCATCCTTTCTGGTAACATGAAGTCCCCTTGGCACCATCTATGGTACCATGAAGTCCCCATGGCACCATCAGTGGTAACCTGAAGTCCCCATGGCACCATCTATGGTAACATGAAGCCCCCATGGCAACATCTATGGTAACATGAAGTCCCTATGGTACCATCTATGGTAACATGAAGTCCCTATGGTACCATCTATGGTAACATGAAGCCCCCATGGCACCATCTATTCTATGGTAACATGAAGTCCCCATAGCACCATCTATGGTAACATGAAGTCCCAGTGGAACCATCTATGGTACCATGAAGTCCCCATTGCATCATCTATGGTACCATGAAGTCCCCATTGCATCATCTATGGTAACATGAAGTCCCCATGGCACCATCTATGGTAACATGAAGTCCCCATAGCACCATCTATGGTAACATGAAGTCCCAGTGGAACCATCTATGGTACCATGAAGTCCCCATTGCATCATCTATGGTACCATGAAGTCCCCATTGCATCATCTATGGTAACATGAAGTCCCCATGGCACCATCTATGGTAACATGAAGTCCCAGTGGAACCATCTATGGCAACATGGTATACTCATGGCACTCTTTTATGAAAGCATGGAGTTCTGAAGGCATTCATGTGGTAACAGAGTCCTCCTAGCACTTTCTATGATAATATGGAGCGCTCATGACACTATGTATGATAACAGAGATCTCATAGCACTCTCTATGGCAGCCTTTCCCAACCTTTTCCACACAGAGGAACCTCTGAAATATCTTTCCATTCTCAGTGAACCTCTACTGAAAATGACTTTATCTAAAACTCATGATAATGGTCAGTGGGAAGAATGCTCCTTACACTTGTGGTCTTTGGGAAGAGTTACCCCCTCCCCCCCTTACATATATAGCGAAAAAGAGCAATGGTGTCAATGGGAACTTATCTTAGAGGCAGATATTTCTCATTGTTTAAGGAACCCCTAGGAGACTCTGGAGGAGCCTTAGGGAACCCTGGTTGAGAAACTCTGCTCTATGGTAACATGGAATCCTCATGGCACTCTCTATGGTAACATGGAATCCTCATGGCACTCTCTATGGTAACATGGAATCCTCATGGCACTCTCTATGGTAACATGGAATCCTCATGGCACTCTCTATGGTGACATGGAGTCCTCATGGCACTCTCTATGGTAACATGGAATCCTCAAGGCACTCTCTATGGTAACATGGAATCCTCATGGCACTCTCTATGGTGACATGGAGTCCTCATGGCACTCTCTATGGTAACATGCAATCCTCATGGCACTCTCTATGGTAACATGGAATCCTCATGGCACTCTCTATGGTAACATGGAATCCTCATGGCACTCTCTATGGTAACATGGAATCCTCATGGCACTCTCTATGGTAACATGGAATCCTCAAGGCACTCTCTATGGTAACATGGAATCCTCATGGCACTCTCTATGGTAACATGGAATCCTCATGGCACTCTCTATGGTGACATGGAGTCCTCATGGCACTCTCTATGGTAACATGGAATCCTCATGGCACTCTCTATGGTAACATGGAATCCTCATGGCACTCTCTATGGTGACATGGAGTCCTCATGGCACTCTCTATGGTAACATGGAATCCTCATGGCACTCTCTATGGTAACATGGAATCCTCATGGCACTCTCTATGGTAACATGGAATCCTCATGGCACTCTCTATGGTGACATGGAATCCTCATGGCACTCTCTATGGTAACATGGAATCCTCATGGCACTCTCTATGGTAACATGGAATCCTCATGGCACTCTCTATGGTAACATGGAATCCTCAAGGCACTCTCTATGGTAACATGGAATCCTCATGGCACTCTCTATGGTAACATGGAATCCTCATGGCACTCTCTATGGTAACATGGAATCCTCATGGCACTCTCTATGGTGACATGGAATCCTCATGGCACTCTCTATGGTAACATGGAATCCTCATGGCACTCTCTATGGTAACATGGAATCCTCATGGCACTCTCTATGGTAACATGGAATCCTCATGGCACTCTCTATGGTAACATGGAATCTTTAAGGCACTCTCTATGGTAACATGGAATCCTCATGGCACTCTCTATGGTAACATGGAATCCTCATGGCACTCTCTATGGTAACATGGAATCCTCATGGCACTCTCTATGGTGACATGGAATCCTCATGGCACTCTCTATGGTAACATGGAATCCTCATGGCACTCTCTATGGTGACATGGAATCCTCATGGCACTCTCTATGGTAACATGGAGTCCTCATGGCACTCTCTATGGTAACATGGAATCCTCATGGCACTCTCTATGGTAACATGGAATCCTCATGGCACTCTCTATGGTGACATGGAGTCCTCATGGCACTCTCTATGTTAACATGGAATCCTCATGGCACTCTCTATGGTAACATGGAATCCTCATGGCACTCTCTATGGTAACATGGAATCCTCATGGCACTCTCTATGGTGACATGGAATCCTCATGGCACTCTCTATGGTAACATGGAATCCTCATGGCACTCTCTATGGTAACATGGAATCCTCATGGCACTCTCTATGGTAACATGGAATCCTCAAGGCACTCTCTATGGTAACATGGAATCCTCATGGCACTCTCTATGGTAACATGGAATCCTCATGGCACTCTCTATGGTAACATGGAATCCTCATGGCACTCTCTATGGTGACATGGAATCCTCATGGCACTCTCTATGGTAACATGGAATCCTCATGGCACTCTCTATGGTAACATGGAATCCTCATGGCACTCTCTATGGTAACATGGAATCCTCATGGCACTCTCTATGGTAACATGGAATCTTTAAGGCACTCTCTATGGTAACATGGAATCCTCATGGCACTCTCTATGGTAACATGGAATCCTCATGGCACTCTCTATGGTAACATGGAATCCTCATGGCACTCTCTATGGTGACATGGAATCCTCATGGCACTCTCTATGGTAACATGGAATCCTCATGGCACTCTCTATGGTAACATGGAATCCTCATGGCACTCTCTATGGTAACATGGAATCCTCATGGCACTCTCTATGGTAACATGGAATCCTCAAGGCACTCTCTATGGTAACATGGAATCCTCATGGCACTCTCTATGGTAACATGGAATCCTCATGGCACTCTCTATGGTAACATGGAATCCTCATGGCACTCTCTATGGTGACATGGAATCCTCAAGGCACTCTCTATGGTGACATGGAATCCTCATGGCACTCTCTATGGTAACATGGAATCCTCATGGCACTCTCTATGGTAACATGGAATCCTCATGGCACTCTCTATGGTAACATGGAGTCCTCATGGCACTCTCTATGGTAACATGGAGTTCTCGTAGGACATGCAATTTACACTCATTCCCTTACCTGCATAAGTGTGAGCCTTGCCTTAAGCCAAGGCTCTTCATGTATGAGGCACATGATTTGCTGCTATGTGAGGCTAGGACACTACAGTGACATCACTTGCTCCATATTATACATACAGCGCCTTGAAAAAGTATTCATACCCATTGAAATTTCCCACATTTTTTCATGTTACAACCACAAACGTAAATGTATTTTATTGGGATTTTATGTGATAGACCGACACAAAGTGGCCATAATTGTGAAGTGGAAGGAAAATGATAAATGATACAAATAAATCTGTGAAAAGTGTGGCTGCATTTGTATTCACCCCCCTTCCCCCCAATACTTTGTAGAACCGCCTTTCCCTGCAATTACAGCTGCAAGTCTTTTTGGGGATGTCTCTACCAGCTTTGCACATCTAGAGAGGACATTTCTGCCCATTCTTCTCTGCAGAATATCTCAAGCTCTGTCAGATTGGATGGAGAGCGTCTGTGAACAGCAATTTTCAAGTCTTGCCACAGATTCTCAATGTGATTTAGGTCTGGACTGTGACTGGGCCATTCTAACACATGAATATGCTTTGATGTAAACCATTCCATTGTAGCTCTGGCTGGATGTTTCGGAGTCTTCTGCAGACTCCAACAGGTTTTCTTCTAAGATTGCCCTGTATTTGGCTCCATCCTGTGCTGTGAACAGCAATTTTCAAGTCTTACCACAGATTCGGTTTTCAACATTTTTTTACAAATAAATCTGTGAAAAGTGTGGTATGCATTTGTATTCAGCTTCTTAACTCTGATACCCCTAACTAAAATCTAGAGGAACCAATTGCCTTCAGAAGTCACCTAATTAGGTGAGGGATAAAGTTGTGGAGAGGTGTAAAGCAGGGTTAGGTTATAAAAAAATCTCCCAAGCTTTGACCATCTCACAGAGCGCTGTTCAATCCATCATGGGAAAATGGAAAGAGTATGGTACAACTGCAACCCTACCAAGATATGGCCGTCCACCTAAACTGACCGGCCGGGCCCCTACCAAGACATGGCTGTCCACCTAAACTGACCAGCCGGGCCCCTACCAAGACATTGCCGTCCATCTAAACTGACCGGCCCGGGCCCCACCAAGACATTGCCGTCCACCTAAACTGACCGGCCGGGCAACCCTACCAAGACATGGCCGTCCACCTAAACTGACCGGCCGGGCCCCTACCAAGACATTGCCGTCCATCTAAACTGACCGGCCCGGGCCCCACCAAGACATTGCCGTCCACCTAAACTGACCGGCCAGGCCGCTACCAAGACATGGCCGTCCACCTAAACTGACCGGCCGGGCCCCTACCAAGACATGGCCGTCCACCTAAACTGACCGGCCGGGCAAGGAGAGCATTCATTAGAGAAGCAGCCAAGAGGCCCATGGGAACTCTGGAGAAGCTGCAGAGATCCACAGCTCAGGGGGGAGAATCTGTCCACAGGACAACTATTAGCTGTGCGCTCCACAAATTTGGCCTTTAACCACTTCAATACCGGGCACTTTCACCCCCTTCCTGCCCAGGCCAATTTTCAGCTTTTAGTGTTGTTGCATTTTGAATGACAATTACGCGGTCATGCAACACTGAACCTAAACCAAATTTATGTAATTTTTTTTCCCCACAAATAGACCTTTCTTTTGGTGGTATTTGATCACCGCAAGGTTTTTTCTTTTTTGCTAAACAAATAAAAAAAAGACCGAAAAGTTTGAAAAAAAAAAAAAAATTTTTTTTTGCTAATGTTATACAATTTTGTAAATAGATACGCTTTTTCCTGCACTGATGAGCACTGATGAGGAGGCACTGATGGGGTGGCACTAATATGCGGCACTGATAGGCACTGATATGTGGCACTGATAGGTAGCACTGATATGCAGCATTGGTGGGCACTGATAGGCGGCACTGCTGGGCACTGAGAGGCGACACTGCTGGGCACTAATAGGCGGCACTGATAGGCAATAATGGGCTCTGGTGGGTGGCACTGATAGATGGCAATGATGGGCATTGGTGGGCAGCACTGATGGGGGGCACTGGCGGGCTCCCTGAGCCCCGATTGCCATCCCTGGGGTCATGGGTGGGCATCCCTGGTGGTTCTAGTGGCACCCCCCCCCCCCCCGAGGGTCTGCGCTGGTAATCAATGATCTGATTACCAGTGCAGACCCCCCCCCCCCCCCCGTCAGGAGAGTCGCAGATCTGCTCTCCTCTACTCATGCCTGTCAGGCACGAACTAAGGAAAGCCGATCAACGGCTCTTCCTGTGTACTATGTGACCAGCTGTGATTGGACACATCTGGTCACGTGGTAAAGAGCCTACGTCAGTCAGACTGACACCTCGCATCACCGATCGGTGCTCTGCGCTCCCCCCCCCCCCCCCCGGGGGTGCGCAGAGTGCATTATCCTGCTGCCGTCATATGACATCCAGTCAGGATAATGCAACCACTTTCCCGCCGTCAATCGCCTATAGGGCGGGAAGTGGTTAAGGAAGAGTGGTAAGTTATTGTTGATAAAAGCCATAAGAAGTCCTGTTTGCAGTTTGGGAGAAGCAATGTGGGGGACACAGCAAACATGTGGAAGAAGGAGCTCTGCTCAGATGAGACCAAAATGTAACGTTTTGACCTAAAAGCAAAACTCTATGTGTGGGGGAAAACTAACACTGCACATCACCCTGAACACACCATCCCCACTGTGAAACATGGTGGTGGCAGCATCATGGTGTGGGGATGCTTTTCTTCAGCAGGGACAGGGAAGCTGGTCAGAGTTGATGGGAAGATGGATGGAGCCAAATACATGGACAATCTTAGAAGAAAACCTGTTAGAGTCTGCAAAAGACTTGAGACTGGGGCGGAGGTTCACCTTCCAGCAGGACAACGACCGGAAACATCCAGCCAGAGCTACAATGGAATGGTTTATATCAAAGCATATTCATGTGTTAGAATGGTCCAGTCACAGGCCAGACCTAAATCACATTGAGAATCTGTGGTAAGACTTGAAAATTGCTGTTCACAGACGCTCTCCATCCAATCTGACAGAGCTTGAGATATTCTGCAAAGAAGAATGGGCAGAAATGTCCTCTCTAGATGTGCAAAGCTGGTAGAGACATCCCCAAAGAGACTTGCAGCTGTAATTGCAGGGAAAGGCGGTTCTACAAAGTATTGACTCAGGGGGGTGAATACAAATGCAGCCACACTTTTCACAGATTTATTTGTATCATTTATTGTTTTCCTTCCACTTCACAATTATGTGCCACTAAAATCCCAATAAAATACATTTACATTTTTGGATGTAACATGACAAAATGTGGAAAATGTCAAGGGGTGTGAATACTTTTTCAAGGCACTGTATATAAATAAATCTGAAGTTCTAAAAATCTTTTCTATCTGTTTGGTGGCTCTGCTGTCCAGGTCCGTTCTCCTCTCAGAGTGGACTGTGCCTGGCCTCCTCCGGGTCCCCTATGTGTCCACATTGCGAGAGTGTTGGAAGTCTAGCAGACACCACGTAGTGTCACCGCGGCTGCTATAGATTCAGACATCTTCATGGCACCTCGGTGAGTAATCACGAAGCCACATTATGGCGCCCCGGAGAGCCTCGGCCGTGCTAGATGAGGAAATGCCCTATATTTAGAAATCTGTGGAATTGGCCACCGCGGGGATCTGGAGATTTTTACGAGGGCTCTGTAAAGTTCCCCGCTGTATTAGCTTTGCTGCAGACCACCGTGCACAGCTCAGGCCATCAGGTACAGCTTTATACATATACAGTACATAGGATTAGTCTATTCAGCCACTCTTGTAATTCACATATCTGTGACCTACTGCATAGCCAGAGGGTGGCGCCACTTTCACTATTGCAGCTCTGGGCCAATCACCAACGCTGTCACAGAGGAGCAGGGGAATGAGTCACATGGTCATTTCTGGAAGTACAGGGTCTCCTCTCCAGTTAGCTAAGCTGAACAATGGATGAGGTAAAGGAAGGTCTATATATAAAGGAGGAGGGTGGTCACAGTGTGTGTAAAGCAGAGGTTCACTTTACCCGACTTCTATCATAGGCCATCTACTTACACCCCAAATAACATCACTGAAGTACGCCACGTCCCTCCCAACACCGATAACCATGTTTTTTTTTAATCAGCAATTCCAGGCCGTCATGATGTCACGTATACGTCACTACCAATGCGTTTCGTCAGGAGATGACATCTTCAGGGGAATTGGCCAAAACAAAACTTTCTGCCAATTACCCTGAAGATGTCAGGAACACATGGAACATGCTCTCTGCTGACAACTGTTAAGCATTCCTGGTCCACACCAAGAGGTTATAATTTCACTTTATGTTGGCATGGAGTTCTATATTCTTTTTGCATTGGAAGATGATTTGCAAATCATTGAACAGGCAAACTTTCTTTACACCTTTTTGCACCTTAATAAATGGGATTATTTTATTTCTCTTATTTATTAAAGCAGTTGTATCCCCTAAGTACAAAAAAAAAAAAGAAAGAAACAACCCTGCAAGACAATGGCATAATGTGCTAGTATGCATTGCATACTAGCACATTATGAAATACTTACCTTAGAACGAAGCCCCCACACGGTCGCCCGAACACAGCTAAGGGAGCAGACATGTTCCCTCGGCGTCTCTTCCGGGTTCGGGGGCTCCGGCGCTGTGAGTGGCCGGAGACGCAATGACGTCACTCCCGCGCATGCGCGCAGGAGTTCACTTTCCGGCAAGGAGCTCTGAAGGTCCGGCTGCATTCAGGGTGAATATCTCCTAAACCGTGAAGGTTCAGGAGATATTAATTTTACCTACAGGTAAATTATAGGCCTTATTATAGGCTTACCTGTAGGTAAAAGTTAAAAAGCCGAGTATACTTCCACTTTAAGAATCTTATGAATTGTCACATGATTTTTTTGTTACAAATTATTACTATAAATTATGGATTGTTTATATAATCATGTTGATAATGATTTAGCACCCCACTTCCTATTGGTTGCCTAGCGGCAATGGATCCAGATGAGGTGTGACGTCGGTGGAAGGGGTTGGCGCGGACACATCTGCAGTGCTGGATTAATGGTGCCCCGCAAATGGAAACCAGAGAGGGAAAGAGAAAGCAGACTTAGGGCAGTATGGACCTGTATATACCAGCAACCAGGCTAGAACGCAGCCGCTGGGGTGTGATTGGATGACAGTGGCGGTGATGCGTTGATGGCGGCGTATTGCACAGTTAAGACGGTTAAACCTTTTTTTTTTTTTTTACGCAAACTTAGAGGGGGTGGAAGGCTGGGGAGTCAATTTTGCAGAATAAAGGAATCCTTGAGAACATGCAAAATCTGTTCTGTTCTGTTCCATGGGTGGGGGGGGTTGAGGGGTGTAAAGATGTGAGAGCTTAAAGGGGTTAAATAATAATAAATACCATTTGTCACATTTATATAAAATAATAGGACACATTATGACACATACATCATACAATCACATACATAACAATACATACATCATATGAAATGAATGGATACATAATGTACACCGTGATACATAAGTCATACAATTAGATACATACTGTACATCATACAATCGGATACACACAGTATCTCACAAAAGTGAGTACACCCCTCACATGTTTGTAAATATTTTATTCTATCTTTTCATGTGACAACACTGAAGAAATGACACTTTGCTACAATGTAAAGTAGTGAGTGTACAGCTTGTATAACAGTGTAAATTTGCTGTCCCCTCAAAATAACTCAACAACACAATAAAATATTCACAAACTTGTGAGGGGTGTACTTACTTTTGTGAGATACTGTATATCATACAATCAGATACAGAATGATACATTATAGGATTGGATACATACTGTACACCATGATACATAAATCATACTATTGGGAATATCATGATTACAAAATGAAAAATAATGATTTGATGGCTGCGCCCTTTGAGAAACCAGGACAGCTTAGCTTAGAAGTTCTTTTGGAAGCAGCTATGAAGGGCAGTGCGGCGTTACCTGCAGCTATGAAGGGCAGTGCAGCGTTACCTGCAGCTATGAAGGGCAGTGCTGCGTTACCTGCAGCTATGAAGGGCAGTGCGGCGTTACCTGCAGCTATGACGGGCAGTGCGGAGTTACCTGCAGCTATGAAGGGCAGTGCTGCGTTACCTGCAGCTATGAAGGGCAGTGCGGAGTTACCTGCAGCTATGAAGGGCAGTGTGGCGTTACCTGCAGCTATGAAGGGCAGTGCAGCGTTACCTGCAGCTATGAAGGGCAGTGCTGCGTTACCTGCAGCTATGAAGGGCAGTGCGGCGTTACCTGCAGCTATGAAGGGCAGTGCAGCGTTACCTGCAGCTATGAAGGGCAGTGCTGCGTTACCTGCAGCTATGAAGGGCAGTGCGGCGTTACCTGCAGCTATGAAGGGCAGTGCGGTGTTACCTGCAGCTATGAAGGGCAGTGCGGCGTTACCTGCAGCTATGAAGGGCAGTGCGGAGTTACCTGCAGCTATGAAGGGCAGTGCGGCGTTACCTGCAGCTATGAAGGGCAGTGAGGTGTTACCTGCAGCTATGAAGGGCAGTGCGGTGTTACCTGCAGCTATGAAGGGCAGTGCGGCGTTACCTGCAGCTATGAAGGGCAGTGCGGTGTTACCTGCAGCTATGAAGGGCAGTGTGGTGTTACCTGCAGCTATGAAGGGCAGTGTGGTGTTACCTGCAGCTATGAAGGGTAGTGCGGTGTTACCTGCAGCTATGAAGGGCAGTGCGGTGTTACCTGCAGCTATGAAGGGCAGTGCGGCGTTACCTGCAGCTATGAAGGGCAGTGCGGTGTTACCTGCAGCTATGAAGGGCAATACGGTGTTACCTGCAGCTATGAAGGGCAGTGCGGTGTTACTTGCAGCTATGAAGGGCAGTGAGGTGTTACCTGCAGCTATGAAGGGCAGTGCGGTGTTACCTGCAGCTATGAAGGGCAGTGCGGCGTTACCTGCAGCTATGAAGGGCAGTGCGGTGTTACCTGCAGCTATGAAGGGCAGTGCGGCGTTACCTGCAGCTATGAAGGGCAGTGCGGAGTTACCTGCAGCTATGAAGGGCAGTGCGGCGTTACCTGCAGCTATGAAGGGCAGTGAGGTGTTACCTGCAGCTATGAAGGGCAGTGCGGTGTTACCTGCAGCTATGAAGGGCAGTGCGGCGTTACCTGCAGCTATGAAGGGCAGTGCGGTGTTACCTGCAGCTATGAAGGGCAGTGTGGTGTTACCTGCAGCTATGAAGGGCAGTGTGGTGTTACCTGCAGCTATGAAGGGTAGTGCGGTGTTACCTGCAGCTATGAAGGGCAGTGCGGTGTTACCTGCAGCTATGAAGGGCAGTGCGGCGTTACCTGCAGCTATGAAGGGCAGTGCGGTGTTACCTGCAGCTATGAAGGGCAATACGGTGTTACCTGCAGCTATGAAGGGCAGTGCGGTGTTACTTGCAGCTATGAAGGGCAGTGTGGTGTTACCTGCAGCTATGAAGGGCAGTGCGGTGTTACCTGCAGCTATGAAGGGCAGTGCGGCGTTACCTGCAGCTATGAAGGGCAGTGCGGTGTTACCTGCAGCTATGACGGGCAGTGTGGCGTTACCTGCAGCTATGACGGGCAGTGCGGCGTTACCTGCAGCTATGACGGGAAGTGTGGCGTTACCTGCAGCTATGACGGGCAGTGCGGCGTTACCTGCAGCTATGACGGGCAGTGCGGTGTTACCTGCAGCTATGACGGGCAGTGCGGCGTTACCTGCAGCTATGACGGGCAGTGCGGTGTTACCTGCAGCTATGACGGGCAGTGAGGCGTTACCTGCAGCTATGACGGGCAGTGAGGTGTTACCTGCAGCTATGACGGGCAGTGAGGCGTTACCTGCAGCTATGACGGGCAGTGCGGTGTTACCTGCAGCTATGACGGGCAGTGAGGCGTTACCTGCAGCTATGACGGGCAGTGCGGAGTTACCTGCAGCTATGACGGACAGTGCGGAGTTACCTGCAGCTATGACGGGCAGTGAGGTGTTACCTGCAGCCACAGTGGCGATGGCGCTCTCCTGACCCACAATATGCTCCTTCAGACGCTGCTCCAGAGGGAAGCGCCTCCGTTCCTCAACGTCCCTTTTCTTCTGCTCCACCTGGAACTGAAAGGACAGAGATGGTCAGACAGTCCTGGAAATGCACTGAAGAGTAACAGCCAGCCTCATTTTCTGGCTGGAGGACATCCAGCATCATCTAGCACTTTCCTCCCCAGCCAAACTGTCCCTGGCTCACCCCTCCCATTAATTATGGAGGTTCAGGATCACATGTGGGCGTTACCTGGGACAGTCTGTATGAAAATGCAGCCCGCCTATGACCGCCCCACTCCTCCAGACTGACACCCAATCATAATATTTGCATAACTCCTCCCCAAAGCCGGCTCGCTGCTTGCTCTAGGGCTGAGGGCTCTTGAGAGGAGAAGTAAGGAAGGATTCTGTGATGCTAATCTGTAAATAAAACCTTTCCATTTTTTCCTTTCATACCTTTTTAGTCCCAATGATGTCATTACTGGGTCCCTGTGCGTCTCTATGCAATGCAGGCAGATCACGGCTGGTGGGAGGGGCCGGCTTCCTGAGAATATCACAGCCCCCTGCCTCAGTACTCCTCTCAGGAGCCCTCAGTCCTAATGTAAGCAGTGGGAGGGGTTATGCTAATATCCAATTGTCTTGATTAGTGGGTGTCAGTCTGGAGAAGTGGGCGTTCCTAGGCACTGCAGCTCTGCCTTCCCTGGTTGCCTACTTGTTCCAGGTCAGGGATGCAGAAATCGCCACATATCAGCCTCTCCGGTCCCAGTACAGCAGAGCTCAGACTGGGGAAGGGAGAAGCAGTATAAGGAGCCAGCCAGGTGTGCTGCGGTGCAAGAAGCATGCTGAGAAGAGGAGAGGGCAGAGTGACAGAGAGATGAGCTCATAAGTCTGCTACTTCTCCATACCTGGTCCAATCACAAGCTGGGGGAGGGACAAGGAGCCAATCAAGGGAGCTGCAGTGCAAGAAGCATGCTGGGAAGAGGAGAGAGCAGAGTGACGAAGATACCAGTTCATCACTCTGCTGTGTCTCTTTTCCTGGTCCAATCACAAGCTGGGGGAGGAGTTAGGATCCAATTCAAAAGTTCTGCAATGACAGAGAGATGAGCTCATCAGTCTCCTGCTTCTCCTTTCACTGCCCAATCACAGGCTGGGGGAGGGACAAGATCTGTGTGCGTTACTGAGCTGCAGGAGAGTAAGACAAAACCAGGTCTCCTCCTCTGCTGTGTAAATCTCAGGACTGGATGGACAGAAATACAAATTCTTTGGTAGGTTCCAGACAGGATTTCTCTGCTCCCATCACTGTGGGTCTCAGTGACACCAGGGCAAGAATGGCGGGGGTCACCAGGAGATGAAAAACTCAATGCAATAAACAAAATTCTAACACAGCTCAGACTGGAGGAAGGGCAAGGAGCCAATCAAGGGTGCTGCAGTGCAAGAAGCATGCTGAAAGGATGAGAGAGCAGAGTGACAGCTAGATGAAACCATCAGTCTCCTTCTCCTTTCCTGGTCCAATCACAAGCTGAGGGAGGGACAAAAGAGCCAACCAAGGGCCCTGCAGTGCAAGAAGCATGCTGGGAGGAGGAGAGAGCAGAGTGATAGCTACATGAGCCAATCAGTCTCCTTCTCCTTTCCCGGTCCAATCACAAGTTGGGGGAGGGATAAGAAGCCAACCAAGTGTGCTGAAGTGAAGAAGCATGCTGGGAGAAGAGAGCAGAGATGAACCCATCAGTCTGCTGCTTCTCCTTTCCTGGTCTACTCACAAGCCAAAGAGAGACAAGGAGCCAATTAAGGGTGCTGCAGTGCATGAAGCATGCTGGGAGAAGGAGAGAGCAGAATGACAGAGAGATGAGGCCACCAGTCTGCTACTTCTCCATACATGGTCCAATCACAAGCTGGGGGAGGAGAGAGGAGCTCATCAAGGGTGCTGCAGTGTAAGAAGCATGCTGGGAGGAGGAGAGATCAGAGTGACAGCTACATGAGCCCATTTGTCTACTCCTCCTCCTTTCCTGGTCCAATCACAAGCTGGGGGAGGGACAATGAGCCAATCAAAAGCACTGCAGTGCAAGAAGCATGCTGGGAGGAGGAGAGAGCTGAGTGACGAAGATATTAACTCATCAATCTGCTGCATCTCTTCCTGGTCCAATCACAAGCTGGGGGAGGATTTAGGATCCAATTCAAGAGTGCTGCAATGAAAGAACCATGCTGGGAGGAGGAGGAGGAGGAGAAGGAGAGAGATGAGTGACAGCAAGATGGCGAGATGAACCCATCAGTCTCCAGCTTTCTCTTTTCCTGGTCCAATCACAAGCTGGGGGAGGAGCAAAAAGCTAATCATGGGTGCTGCAGTGCAAGAAGCATGCTGAGAGGAAGAGGAGAGAGCAAAGTGACAGCGAGATGAACCCATCAGTCTCCTACTTTCGCTTTTCCTGGTCCAATCACAAGCTGGGGGGAGGAGCAAGAAGCTAATCATGGGTGCTGCAGTGCAAGAAGCATGCTGAAAGGAGGAGAGAGCAGAGTGACAGTAAGATGAACCCATCGGTCTCCTGCTTCTCCTTTTCTGGTCCAATCACAAGCTGGGGGAGGAGCGAGGAGCTAATCAAGGGTGCTGTAGTGCAAGAAGCATGCTGAGGAGGAGGAGAGAGCAGAGTGACAGTACGATGAACCCATCGGTCTCCTGCTTCCCCTTTTCTGGTCCAATCACAAGCCTTGGGAGGGACAAGACCTGACACAATCAGGTCTCCTCCCCTGACAGACAGGGCTGCTCTGTGTGGCAGAGCTGTGTAAATCTCAGGACTGGATGGACACATAATAGATTGATTGCAAAGAAAAATAAAATAAAATAGATAGAAGTGGATAAAATAAGAGGAGATTCTTTATAAATGGATGAAATGTAAGTGAACGGGGAGGATTTGGGACAGACGGACGGATGCACACACAGTATGGATTGTAATGGAAGTTCAGTGTTAGGGACAGACGGACGGATGCACACACAGTATGGATTGTAATGGAAGTTCAGTGTTAGGACAGACGGACGGATGTACACACACAGTATGGATTGTAATGGAAGTTCAGTGTTAGGACAGACGGACGGATGTACACACACAGTATGGATTGTAATGGAAGTTCAGTGTTAGGGACAGACGGACGGATGCACACACAGTATGGATTGTAATGGAAGTTCAGTGTTAGGACAGACGGACGGATGTACACACACAGTATGGATTGTAATGGAAGTTCAGTGTTAGGACAGACGGACGGATGTACACACACAGTATGGATTGTAATGGAAGTTCAGTGTTAGGGACAGACGGACGGATGCACACACAGTATGGATTGTAATGGAAGTTCAGTGTTAGGGACAGACGGACGGATGCACACACAGTATGGATTGTAATGGAAGTTCAGTGTTAGGACAGACGGACGGATGTACACACACAGTATGGATTGTAATGGAAGTTCAGTGTTAGGGACAGACGGACGGATGTACACACACAGTATGGATTGTAATGGAAGTTCAGTGTTAGGGACAGACGGACGGATGCACAAACACAGTATGGATTGTAATGGAAGTTCAGTGTCGCAGGAGATTATAAGATAAATTATTATAATGTCGCAGTGATGGTGGAGGGGGGTCGGGGGAGGGGGGGTGTATGGTGATCTATACTTACATACAGGACAAGGAGGCCTCCTCCCTCTGCTGGGACCCGGCGGCTTCATATGAGATGTCAGGCGATGGGAAGATGAGTGATTGCCGAGCCGGGCTGAGCGCCGCATTCTAACGTGCATCGGGAATTGTGTTTATTGTAAGAGAAGGACGTTGTGGTGACACAGAGAGAGATTGTGCCGTACCCCGCGGCGTCCCAATACCGAGTGAGGAGAACTCCAACATTCCCCGAGTCTCACAGCAAAGGGGATGCAACCACCACCAAACTTCGGTCAGCGCGGCCTTTACCGTGTCCAAGTACCGACTGTATACTCAACGCTCCCTACCCTCCTACTATACATGGAGCGCCCAACTTGGTCAATGGAAGAAATGTTCCTTACATTGGAGGTCAGTAGGGAAGAATGTCCCTTACATTGGTGGTCAATGGGAAGAATGTCCCTTACATTGGTGGTCAGTGGGAAGAATGTCCCTTACATTGGTGGTCAGTGAGAAGAATGTCCCTTACATTGGTGATCAGTGGGAAGAATGTCCCTTACATTGGTGGTCAGTAGGGAAGAATGCTCCTTACAGTGCCTTGCGAAAGTATTCGGCCCCCTTGAACTTTTCGACCTTTTGCCACATTTCAGGCTTCAAACATAAAGATATAAAACTGTAATTTTTTGTGAAGAATCAACAACAAGTGGGACACAATCATGAAGTGGAACGAAATTTATTGGATATTTCAAACTTTGTTAATAAATAAAAAACTGAAAAATTGGGCGTGCAGAATTATTCCGCCCCTTTACTTTCAGTGCAGCAAACTCTCTCCAGAAGTTCAGTGAGGATCTCTGAATGATCCAATGTTGACCTAAATGACTAATGATGATAAATAGAATCCACCTGTGTGTAATCAAGTCTCCGTATAAATGCACCTGCACTGTGATAGTCTCAGAGGTCCGTTTAAAGCGCAGAGAGCATCATGAGGAACAAGGAACACACCAGGCAGGTCCGAGATATTGTTGTGGAGAAGTTTAAAGCCGGATTTGGATACAAAAAGATTTCCCAAGCTTTAAACATCCCAAGGAGCACTGTGCAAGCGATAATATTGAAATGGAAGGAGTATCAGACCACTGCAAATCTACGAAGACCTGGCCGTCCCTCTAAACTTTCAGCTCATACAAGGAGAAGACTGATCAGAGATGCAGCCAAGAGGCCCATGATCACTCTGGATGAACTGCAGAGATCTACAGCTGAGGTGGGAGACTCTGTCCATAGGACAACAATCAGTCGTATACTGCACAAATCTGCCCTTTATAGAAGAGTGGCAAGAAGAAAGCCATTTCTTAAAGATATCCATAAAAAATGTTGTTTAAAGTTTGCCACAAGCCACCTGGGAGACACCAAACATGTGGAAGAAGGGGCTCTGGTCAGATGAAACCAAAATCAAACTTTTTGGCAGCAATGCAAAACGTTATGTTTGGCATAAAAGCAACACAGCTCATCACCCTGAACACACCATCCCCCACTGTCACACATGGTGGTGGCAGCATCATGGTTTGGGCCTGCTTTTCTTCAGCAGGGACAGGGAAGATGGTTAAAATTGATGGGAAGATGGATGGAGCCAAATACAGGACCATTCTGGAAGAAAACCTGATGGAGTCTGCAAAAGACCTGAGACTGGGAAGGAGATTTGTCTTCCAACAAGACAATGATCCAAAACATAAAGCAAAATCTACAATGGAATGGTTCACAAATAAACATATCCAGGTGTTAGAATGGCCAAGTCAAAGTCCAGACCTGAATCCAATCGAGAATCTGTGGAAAGAACTGAAAACTGCTGTTCACAAACGCTCTCCATCCAACCTCACTGAGCTCGAGCTGTTTTGCAAGGAGGAATGGGCAAAAATTTCAGTCTCTCGATGTGCAAAACTGATAGAGACATACCCCAACGACTTACAGCTGTAATCGCAGCAAAAGGTGGCGCTACAAAGTATTAACTTAAGGGGGCTGAATAATTTTGCACGCCCAAGTTTTCAGTTTTTTTATTTGTTAAAAAAAGTTTGAAATATCCAATAAATTTCGTTCCACTTCATGATTGTGTCCCACTTGTTGTTGATTCTTCACAAAAAATTACAGTTTTATATCTTTATGTTTGAAGCCTGAAATGTGGCAAAAGGTTAAAAAGTTCAAGGGGGCCGAATACTTTCGCAAGGCACTGTACATTGGAGATCAGTGGGAAGAATGCTCCTTACATTGGTGGTCAGTGGGAAGAATGTCCCTTACATTGGTGATCAGTGGGAAGAATGTCCCTTACATTGGAGATCAGTGGGAAGAATGTCCCTTACATTGATTATCAGTGGGAAGAATGTTCCTTACATTGGAGATCAGTGGGAGGAATGTCCCTTACATTGGTAGCCCATCTGGTGGAACACTCATTAATTTGATGATTACTGTAGTGGGAAGAACGTTCCTTACATTGGTGATCAGTGGGAAGAATGTCCCTTACATTGGAGATCAGTGGGAAGAATGTCCCTTACATTGGAGATCAGTGGGAAGAATGTCCCTTACATTGGAGATCAGTGGGAAGAATGTCCCTTACATTGGTGGTCAGTGGGAAGAATGTCCCTTACATTGGTGATCAGTGGGAAGAATGTCCCTTACATTGGAGATCAGTGGGAAGAATGTCCCTTACACTGGTGGTCAATGGGAAAAACACAGTGATAATTAAATACTACCCTTGCAGAAAGCGAAATTGGTGTCATGACACTGGCTTTCCCAAGTGGTGTTGGACCCAGAATTCGGCAGGCACCATAAGATTAGAGGTCAATCAACCACAGCTCAAGGAACCTCTAGCACCCTTTGTAGGAACCCTAGGGTTTCACAGAACCCTGGTTGAGAATGGATGGCCTAACGGAAGCAAAATTAAAACATGACTTCGCTAAGGGCATGGGCATCTACAGAAAAGCTAAAATCCTTTCTACAACTTGCAATCTTTAAGAAAATGGGCTGAATTTGGTTCCAAATGTACAAATATAACTGGCTATTAATATTGTATTGAAATAAAGCTGGCCACATACCAGTAGAATTTAGAATTTTTTTCGTCCAACGAAGTCCAACCCAGGAGACCAGCTGTAGAAGGAATCACCTGTTCCAAGGAAGAAGACATCATCCCTGGAGACAGTGATTCCTCAGTAGGAGAAAGCCTCCAAATAAGAGAAGGTCTCTTACCAGGCACCTGATGAAGAGGCTAAACCAGTCCAACCCAGGAGACCGCTGTAGAAGGAACCACCTGTTCCAAGGTAGAAGACATTGTCCCTGGAGATAGTAATTCCTCAGTAGGAGAAAGCCTCCAAATAAGAGAAGGTCTCTTACCAGGCACCTGATAAAGAGGCTAAACCAGTCCAACCCAGGAGACCAGCTGTAGAAGGAACCACCTGTTCCAGGGTAGAAGACATAGTCCCTGAAGACAATGGTTCTACAGTAGGAAAAAGCCTCAAAATAAGAGAAGGTCTCTTACCAGGCACCTGATGAAGAGGCTAAACCAGTCCAACCCAGGAGACTGGCTGTAGATGGAACCACCTGTTCCAAGGTAGAAGACATTGTCCCTGGAGATAGTAATTCCTCAGTAGGAGAAAGCCTCCAAATAAGAGAAGGTCTCTTACCAGGCACCTGATGAAGAGGCTAAACCAGTCCAACCCAGGAGACCAACTGTAGAAGGAACCACCTGTTCCCGGGTAGAAGACATTGTCCCTGGAGACAATGGTTCTACAGTAGGAAAAAGCCTCAAAATAAGAGAAGGTATCTTACCAGGCACCTGATGAAGAGGCTAAACCAGTTGAACTCAGGAGACCAGCTGTAGAAGGAATCACCTGTTCCAAGGAAAAAGACATTGTCCCTGGAGACAGTGATTCCTCAGTCGGAGAAAGCCTCCAAATAAGAGAAGGTCTCTTACCAGGCACCTGATGAAGAGGCGAAATCAGTCCAACCCAGGAGACCAGCTGTAGAAGGAACCACCTGTTCCAAGGTAGAAGACATTGTCCCTGGAGACAGTGATTCCTCAGTAGGAGAAAGCCTCCAAATAAGAGAAGGTCTCTTACCAGGCACCTGATGAAGAGGCTAAACCAGTCCAACCCAGGAGACCGGCTGCGGAAGGAACCACCTGTTCCAGGGTAGAAGATATAGTCCCTGGAGACAATGATTCTACACTAGGAAAAAGCCTCCCAATAGGAGAAGGTCTCTTACCAGGCACTTGATGAAGAGGCTAAACCAGTTCAACTCAGGAGACCAGCTGTAGAAGAAATCACCTGTTTCAAGGAAGAAGACATAGTCCCTGGAGACAGTGATTCCTCAGTAGGAGAAAGCCTCCAAATAAGAGAAGGTCTCTTACCAGGTACCTGATAAAGAGCTTAAACCAGTCCAACCTACTGTAGAAGACCAGCTGTGGAAGGAACCACCTATTTGAGGGTAAAAGACATCATCCCTGTAGACAATGGTTCTTCAGTAGAAGAAAGCCTCCGAACAGGAGAAAGCCTCTTACCAGGTACCTAATGAAGAGGCAGAGTAAACCAGGGACAACCTGTTCCACAGAGACATATTATACTGCCCAGGAACTCTATCAGGTTTTTTTTTTTTCCCTTTCTCTGGAACAACTGCAGGTCTAGAGTTCTGCGGATCCAGGAGCCCACATTGTGGTGCACAAAGTGAACCAAAAAAGCGCATGTGAAACACACACACAAAAAAAAAAGGCACAGAGTGTGTCCCTTCCCAAAGAAGAATGACCTCCCTGACAAGGGCAAGGCACTATGGTCCACCTAGCTGAAAGACAAGACGGTCTTTCAGCCGGCCCTCTCTTCACGGCTAGCCAAAACTGACCTCTAAGTACCGGGTTAGGGGCTCTCCTGAAAGGAGACCCCTAGGCAGAGGAAGAAGGAACCTAAGGGCCACACATCCTCCCCACAGACTTGAAGGTAGGTCCAAAGATCCACCTCCTACCATCCAGGGACACGTGGAGTGAAAAAAATTAAATAGGTGCCAATGTGGTATGCAATGGCTAGGCCTTGAGGCCTAGTAACAAAAATCGCCTCAGTTTCAGTCAAAAGGCCTAGCCCACGAGGAAAGCCAAAGTTGTTGTAGCCAAGTGCTCATTCTCACCGTGGGGTCCCAAACTCAGTGAGTTACCACTCCCCGGGGGTGCTAGACACTGCCTTCCCAGCACTTAGCCAGGGCACTGCTCAAAACAGGAGCCACTGGGCCCCTCAGAACCTTCCACACCAGGTAAATACCCCCAACCTTCATCTTACCCAGTGGGTGCTGAATTTGGTTTCTTTCCTATGGGGAAGGTCCGGAAGGCCTCCATAATACCAGCAGAGATACTTTACACCCAGCCATTTCTGCCAAAAGGTCAGAATGAGGGGGCAACACCCCTAGTGGACATTGATAAGAACAGATACTACGCTTGGTCCTACCCTGATAAAACCGATGGAAATTTACAGATCTATTGTTACATTTTCTTCTATCCATTATGGTCAGCGGTGAAATCCAAAGCCAAGAACGACAATCCAAACCATACTTTATTGTGACCGGTGAGGTCTTAACCACAGATACTTGGCATAACAGGCTGGTTGGGACATCTGAGACTGCACTAAAACACGTGCGAGCCAAAGACCCACCACAAAGCCAATTCCATAACCCCAGATCTATTCTTCAGTATGTCTGGCATCAATCTTCACTGTACATACAGTTTTCTAATAGCGGAACTCCGCAAAAGCTGATCGAAATTCGCATACCAGAGCGCCCTGGGGTCCTGGGTCCCAGGGGGCCACAACAATTGGTATGTGCCCATTCACTTCAAAAGTAATTTTAGATGAATGGTTTGATTGAAAATCTGAACCTTTTAATATTTAAGAGGGAGAACTTGGCATTGGCCGTGTGGCGGCTCCCAACTTTACATCCAAAGATCTTTGAGCTTGTCTTCAAAGGATGTCCAAATTTGAGATCTCGATAAATCCCCCTTCAGTCTTGCACAGCTGTACCAGCTCCTCTCCTGTGCTGAAATGGCTTGCTGAGATTTTACTGCATGCTGTGAGAAATTTGATGCATAATGTGATTAAAAAATAAATCTTTTCCTGGGAGTCTCCCTCCCACCTGTTCCCCCATCCATCCATTAGCAGCCATGTGCTTCCAGTGTGGAGACACTAAATTAGGAAGTGTTAGGACTGCAGATAAAACAGGGTGCCGTGAAGTGGCTCTGCAGCTTACACATGCGTTTGCAAATGTGTGTCAAACCCCTGTTCTTTGTATCATGAGACAGGTCTACTTGGTTGGTGACAGACTGGAGGGTGAGTACATCAGACTGGGGGCTGGCTGACTTCCATGCACCTCTTATAATCCTTCAACCTCATTTTTTTTTTGATACAGGGATGGAGACTCCGGGCACTACCTGCTGGGGTCTCACTTAAAGTCCCACATAGCCTATTGTGTTTAAGCAACCAGGGATGGAGACGCCTTGCCTACAGCTTGGTGCCTCATATTAAGTCCCACCGTGCGTTTTTGGTGGATGCAGTCTGATTTGACCTTCGTTTTTCCGTAAACAGGGATGGAGACCAATAGCATGACCTGCTTGTCTCACACAAATTCCCAAATAGAAAATTAGGGATTGAAAGGCATTGTGCTTTACAGGCCATGCCCCATATATAAAATCCCAATCTGTCTTTATACTGCATCCACCAAGGGGATGTAGGTGTAATGCTTCTCAGCTGGTCCTTTCCAGTTTGTACCATCGTTACAACTTAGTTATTTGAGTTTTGAGACAACAGACCAGTCATGGATGGGGGTGGGTTGGGGGAGGTTTGGGCTGTCTCCCTCCCACCTGTTCCCCCATCCATCCATTAGCAGCCATGTGCTCCCAGTGTGGAGACACTAAATTATAAAGTGTTAGGACTGAAGATAAAACAGGGTGCCGTGAAGTGGCTCTGCAGCTTACACGTGCGTTTGCAAATGTGTGTCAACTAAACCCCTGTTCTTTGTATCATGAGACAGGTCTACTTAGTTGATTACAGATTGGAGGGTGAGTACATCAGACTGGGGGCTGGCTGACTTCCATGCACCTCTTATAATCCTTCAACCTCATTTTTTTCCTGGGAGTTACAAGACTACTTCCAACTGCTGACCTCTCATTCTGGTGCCTGGTTGTCCCCCATTGCTTCAATGCTTTGAGTCTCTAACCCAGATGCAGGTACGGATTTGTCTTTACTGCAACTGTTTCAGACATACAAAGAGAAGCCAGAAAACTAGCATTTACAGTAATGGCAGCCTTCAGAGAAAGGTCTAAACTAAGGGCATGCTTGAGGGCCCGATTCCCGATGTTGCGGTGTTTTAAAGCTTGACTGTGGTCAGTTGTAAAAAACACCCCTTGGTATCTCTTGCTTTTCTAGTATTGCTGTAGGTTAAGTCTAGGGGTGACTATGGGAAAAAAAAAAAAAAAAAACTTTATTACTCCCATCAGTCCTAAAAAGCCACTCCAGTTCTCTCTGATGTCATCGCATACAATACAGGACCAGCAAGGGCTCCATTGGAGCGCCGCCAAAGCCCTTTCATGCACACTGTCTGGAAAAGACTACTGACCTTTTTTTTCTATTACTATCAAAAAGGCCCCTTTGTGATAGCTTTGGGCAGGTGACAGGAACCCTTTATAAAAGCATTAGGGGTCCTTTAGACCGCTGATGTCCCCCTGCCTTCCAAATGAACAAAACCAAAAACGGATCATGCTTGGTTAGTTGCTTCCCTGGCTGAACCATGTAGGGAATGACAGCTCTGAAACCGGAAGTGACAGAATCATTGTCACTTCAGGGTTCATTTGTCACAGAGGGGATGGGAGAACGGATATTCCTCCATCTCCTCTGTGGGAAGCCATCCCGGCCGCTTACTTCAGTCTCCGCCTCCCTGGAGGAATGGGAGGGCATAAGAACCACTGCTGGTGGCAGGAGAGGTCACAGCACTGCTGCGGTCTCGGGCTCCCCGGAGGAATGGGAGAGCCCGAGAACCACCGCTGGTGGCAGAAGAGTTGACAGCACTGCCGCAGTCTTGGGCTACCTGGAGGAATAGGACAGCCCGAGAACAAACGCTGGTGACAGGAAAGTTGACAGCACTGCCGCAGTCTCAGGCTCCCTGAAGGAATGGGAGAGCCTGAGAACCACCGCTGGTGGCAGGAGAGTTCACAGCATTGCCACAGTCTCTGACTCCCCAGAGGAATGGGAGAGCCCGAGAACCACCGCTGGTGGCAGGAGAGTTCACGGCACTGCCGCAGTCTCTGGCTTCCCGGAGGAATGGGGGAGCACATGAACCACTGCTGGTGGCAGGAGAGTTCACAGCATTGCCGCAGTCTCGGGCTCTCTGAAGGAATGGGAGAGCCTGAGAACCAACGCTGGTGGCAGAAGAGTTCAAAGCACTACCACAGTCTCGGGTCTTCCTTGAGGAACTGGAGAGCCCGAGAACCACCAGTGGTGGCAGGAAAGTTCACAGCACTGCCACAGTCTCGGGCTCCTTGGAGGAATGGGAGGGCATAAGAACCACCGCTGGTGGCAGGAGAGTTCACAGCACTGCCGCAGTCTCAGTCGCCCCAGAGGAATGGGAGATCGAGAACCACCACTGATGGCAGAAGAGTTGACAGCACTGCCGCAGTCTCGGGCTCCCCAGAGGAATGGGAGAGCCTGAGATCCACCGCTGGTGGCAGGAGAGTTCACAGCACTGCCACAGACTCGGGCTCCCCGGAGGAATGGGAGAGCCCGAGAACAACCGCTGGTGGCAGGAAAGTTCACAGCACTGCCGCAGTCTCTGGCTTCCCGGAGGAATGGGGGAGCACATGAACCACTGCTGGTGGCAGGAGAGTTCACAGCACTGCCGCAGTCTCGGGCTCCCCTGAGGAATGGGAGAGCCCGAGAACCACCGCTGGTGGCAGGAGAGTTCACAGTACTGTTGCAGTCTCTGGTCTTCCTAGAGGAATGGGAGAGCCTGAGAACCACCGCTAGTGGCAGGAGAGTTTACAGCACTGCCGCAGTCTCGGGCTCCCCGGAGGAATGGGAGAGTCCGAGAACCACCGCTGGTGGCAGGAGAGTTCACGGCACTGCCGCAGTCTCTGGCTTCCCGGAGGAATGGGGGAGCACATGAACCACTGCTGGTGGCAGGAGAGTTCACAGCATTGCCGCAGTCTCGGGCTCTCTGAAGGAATGGGAGAGCCTGAGAACCAACGCTGGTGGCAGAAGAGTTCAAAGCACTACCACAGTCTCGGGTCTTCCTTGAGGAACTGGAGAGCCCGAGAACCACCAGTGGTGGCAGGAAAGTTCACAGCACTGCCACAGTCTCGGGCTCCTTGGAGGAATGGGAGGGCATAAGAACCACCGCTGGTGGCAGGAGAGTTCACAGCATTGCCACAGTCTCTGGCTCCCCAGAGGAATGGGAGAGCCCGAGAACCACCGCTGGTGGCAGGAGAGTTCACATCACTGCCGCAGTCTCTGGCTCCCCGGAGGAATGGGAGAGCCCGAGAACCACTGCTGGTGGCAGGAGAGTTCACAGCATTGCCGCAGTCTCAGGCTCTCTGAAGGAATGGGAGAGCCTGAGAACCAACGCTGGTGGCAGAAGAGTTCACAGCGCTACCACAGTCTCGGGTTCCTTGGAGGAATGGGAGGGCATAAGAACCACCGCTGGTGGCAGGAGAGTTCACAGCACTGCTGCAGTCTCGGGTACCCCAGAGGAATAGGAGAGCCTATGAATTACCGCTGGTGCATAAAAGTTCACAGCACTGCCGCAGTCTCAGTCGCCCCAGATAAAAGAACGGCTGGCGCTCTGACACACTGGGTTACAGCTAATGTGGAAGCAAGATATCAGGCCAATACATAGCAAAAAAGGAGATATAATATGTAAAGGCATTACCTACATAACGATATGTGGGGAAAAGTCCATAAATTGTAAGGGAGATGAGCTGTGGGATGGAAGTATGCACGAAGGGCCGGCTCAGCTGCACAGGAGTCAATCTGTAGACAGGGTAAAGCAAAAAACAAGCAGAGCGCCTCTAAGTGCAATACGTTTAATAAGGAATAAACATACAGTGTGAAGTAACTCACTAGACGAAAGGAAGTGAAGGCTAAAATGCAACGTCCTGGGGTCAAGCTGTCCAATAGCTGATGCCGAGAGAGGAGAAGTCAAGATGGTGCTATCCGGTGGATGGAATGGCGGGGAGATGCCGGCTCTCGCTTCGCCGGGACCGGACTCTCGAGGCAGGCTGTTACTCAGTGTCGACCATGTGACGTAGGCAGGGTCAAGGTGCACACGACGCGTTTCAGAGCGTGCGCCAAGCTCGTGGGGAGCATGCGCGCTCTTTCTTCAGGTGTAGATGCCGGGGCCATAGAAAGCCAGGGAATTTATACACACGTAATGTGTGAATGGGAGTACACGAAAATCAAGTGACCAATGAGGTACTATGGCGGCCATGTTTAAGGCTCAAACCATGCAAGATTACACAGTAATGGATGAAACATACACTATTGGTGAAAATGAATAATTAAATAAATAAAACAAAGCGAAATGTGAGGGGAATGTGTACATATATAAACAAAGAAGAGTACAATGTATATATAAACCCTAAGCTACTATCTCAGTAGAAAATAAAATAAAATAAAAATAATAAGAAATTGATAAATGAAATATAAAATGGTGAATAATAATGAAGATAGATGACTAGAAAATGAATAAAAAAAGAAAAATATATAGAAAAATAATGAGTGTTAGGAAATATTTATGATAAGAGTACCAAATAATGATGGGAAATACTACATTGATATGGAGTTTGGGTGTAAAAGATTCACGTACATGTACACACACATACTCATATACATATGTATGCATATACATACGTACATCCGCCCACACCCGTATGTACACAAAAAAATGTATACAAAAATATTTAATAAAAATATTTGTTAAAAGATATTTTCTCCAAAACGTATGTTAAAAGAATATGGGAATAGAATATATATAGCGGCATCTACACCTGAAGAAACAGCGCGCATGCTCCCCACGAGCTTGGCGCACGCTCTGAAACGCGTCGTGTGCACCTTGACCCTGCCTACGTCACATGGTCGACGCTGAGTAACAGCCTGCCTCGAGAGTCCGGTCCCGGCGAAGCGAGAGCCGGCATCTCCCCGCCATTCCATCCACCGGATAGCACCATCTTGACTTCTCCTCTCTCGGCATCAGCTATTGGACAGCTTGACCCCAGGACGTTGCATTTTAGCCTTCACTTCCTTTCGTCTAGTGAGTTACTTCACACTGTATGTTTATTCCTTATTAAACGTATTGCACTTAGAGGCGCTCTGCTTGTTTTTTGCTTTACTCCGTCGCCCCAGAGGAATGGGAGATCGAGAACCACCACTGATGGCAGAAGAGTTGACAGCACTGCCGCAGACTCAGGCTCCCCAGAGTAATGGGAGAGCCAGAGAACCACCGCCGGTGGCGGGAGAGTTCACAGCACTGCCGCAGTCTCGGGCTCCCCAGAGGAATGGGAGAGCCTGAGAACCACCGCTGGTGGCAGGAGAGTTCACAGCACTGCCACAGACTCGGACTCCCCGGAGGAATGGGAGAGCCAGAGAACAACCGCTGGTGGCAGGAAAGTTCACAGCACTGCCGCAGTCTCTGGCTTCCCGGAGGAATGGGGGAGCACATGAACCACCGCTGGTGGCAGGAGAGTTCACAGCACTGCCGCAGTCTCGGGCTCCCCGGAGGAATGGGAGAGCCCGAGAACCACTGCTGGTGGCAGGAGAGTTCACAGCACTGTCGCAGTCTCTGGTCTTCCTAGAGGAATGGGAGAGCCCGAGAACCACCGCTTGTGGCAGGAGAGTTTACAGCACTGCCGCAGTCTAGGGATCCCCGGAGGAATGGGAGAGTCCGAGAACCACCGCTGGTGGCAGGAGAGTTCACGGCACTGCCGCAGTCTCGGTCTTCCTTGAGGAACTGGAGAGCCCGAGAACCACCAGTGGTGGCAGGAAAGTTCACAGCACTGCCACAGTCTCGGGCTCCTTGGAGGAATGGGAGGGCATAAGAACCACTGCTGGTGGCAGGAGAGTTCACAGCACTGCTGCAGACTCGGGCTCCCCAGAGGAATGGGAGAGCCTGAGAACCACCACTGGTGGCAGGAGAGTTCACAGCACTGTAAAAGTGATTGAGCGGCTATAAAGCCACCTGGATCACTTTTATACAGCTGATCACTGGCTGAAAAAAAAACGGTATGAGCCTTGAACGCCAGAGAACAGATGAACCGTGCGGAGTAGTGAGCTCCTCCAATAGAGGGAAGTCCTGGAAATGGTAATGGGAGTTGAACTGGCCAAGATTTCTCCTCTGGGCTCCTTTGGATTTCATGTTGAAGGACGCTGGGCAGGAGTGGGCCAACCTTGACCGGCTCATCAGGAAGTAGCCTTGTATGGCAGCAGGGCTTCTTGTCGAAAACAGAGGGCCCCATACAGATAAACCTGACACAGGGCCCCATACAACCAATGCTTCAATTATGAATGAACACAGCAAATGATCGGTACAGATCACTCATTGTGTTCATTGAGGAAAAGAAGGGGCTGGTAAATATCATATCACCACTCTCCTTCTTGAAGGATCCTTTTCAAGGTGTTAAGAAGGGGAGGGAAGCCAGCAGCACTGCGGGGGGTGGGGGGGTCTGGGCAGTACAGGGACTTGTATGGTACACAGGAAAGATGAGGGAGAGGAGAAGAAGACAGCTTTTCAGCTGCTGCATACAGGAGATTGGTTCCAGTAATTGCACCCTTGCAGTGCCAATCACCCTCCCTGCCCACACTGAAACCACTCTGCTGCCTGGGCCCCCCTGCTGGCCCGGGCCCCATACAGGAGGACCGGTGGTACCCCCTTTTTCCACAGCCCTGATGGCCAGCTTTAGCTCCAAGGCAGATTGGGAGTTGTAGGTCATTAGGGGACACCTGACATTGTCGAACCCTCGATCTCCGATATGGTTGGAGTCCGAAGAGTAGGTGACCCTGTGCCGGCCCGGTGAAGCTTCCCTCGTCTCTCACTCCTGCAGGAGAAGCTTCCTCTCTCTCGGGTCACCGGCGGTACACGCGGAGGAAAAGGCAAACGATAAATGTAAATGTTTTGAGGGTTGTCAGCCCGGCGTGTCGGTGAAATGTATGAGCCGCCTCGGCTTTAAATACTCCCGTCTATTCATTCTCGTCTGTGATTAAAATAAGCCATAAATTGCCGGGGAGTCCCAGAAGAGAGCGGATACAGAATTGCTGGCTGCCAGCGTCCTGTCCCCCCAAGCTGGCCGTTCATCACCGCCCGCCGCGGCGTTATAAGCAGATTCATCTCCCGCGCAGAGAGAAATACGGCCGGCGCCGGATACAAACAGGTCGCCGATCCACAGCAGCTTGTTGTTTTATACAGCAGGAGGATACAGGGAGTTGTCCGGGTCCAGAGATCGGCTACAGACAATTGGGGGGGGTCACCAGAGGGTCAAACACAGCGACCACCGGTCTCCAGAAATAACACTCTGCAAGGGTCCCCATTACAGAGTATTGTCACCTCCCGCCATATACACACTTCCTGTACCTAGGACAGAACTACAGAACACCTCCCCTTCCCCTCCATAACAAGAGGACAGGGGTTCTAGTGATCCCGCCAGTGACACTTCCTGTCTCTAGGACAGAACTAAAAAACACCTCCCCCTCCCTCCATAACAGAGGACAGGGGTTCTGGTGATCCTGCCACTAGGACATAACTACAGAACACCTCCCCCTCCTCTCTATAACATAGGACAGGGGTTCTAGTGATGCCACCAGTGACACACTTCCTGTCCCTGGGACAGAACTACAGAACACCTCCCCCTCCCTTCCATAACAGAGGACAGGGGTTCTAGTGATGCCACCAGTGACACACTTCCTGTCCCTGGGACAGAACTACAGAACACCTCCCCCTCCCTTCCATAACAGAGGACAGGGGGTTCTGGTGATCCCTGCCAGAGACACACTTTCTGTCCCTAGGACAAAACACCTCCCCTTCCCCTCCCCTCATAACAGAGGACACTTTCTGACCTAGGGTGACAACACTCACTGTACTGTATTTATGAAGGATCAGCGTTGTCACCCCCTAGGGTGGTACTACAGAACACCTTCCTCTCCTCCTCACTTCCATAACAGAGGACAGGGGCTCTGGTGTTCCCACCAGTGACATGCTTCCTGTCGCTAGGACAGAACTATAGAACACCTCCCCCTCCCCTAAAAAAACAGAGGACAGGGTTTCTGGTAATCCCGCCAGTGACACTTCCTGTCTCTAGGACAGAACACCTCCCCCTCCCCTGCATATAATAGAGGACAGAGGTCCTGGTGGTCCCACCAGTGAAAAAATTCCTGTTCCTAGGACAGAACTATAGAAGACCTCCCTCTCACTTCCATAACACAGAGGACAGGGGTTCTGGTGATCCCACCAGTGACACACTTTCTTACCTAGGGTGACAACACTCGCTGTACTGTATCCATAAAGGATTAGAGTTGTCACCCTAGCGTGGTACTACAGAACACCTCCCTCTCCCCTCACTTCCATAACAAACTAGAGGAAATCTAGTGATTCTGCCAGTAGCACACTTCCTGTCCCCTCTTCTCTGTAACATAGAGGGGGAGGGGTTCTGGTGATCCTGCTACTAACATACTTCCTGTCTGAGGGTGACAACTCTCCTCCTACTCATTTTACTGTATTATGGAGTAATAGTGTTGTCACCTTTGGACATAACTACACACCACCTCGCTCTGTAACAAAGGGGAGGGGTTCTAGGGATTCTGCCAGTAATACACTTTCTATCCCTAAGACAGAACTACAGAGCACCTCCACCTCCCTTCATCCCCATAACAGGGGAGGGGTTTTGGTGATCCCGCCAGTAACACTTCCTATTCTAGGGTGACCATGCTCATTTGTACTGTACCTATGTAGGGGCAGCATTGTCACCCTAGATCAGAACTACAGAACGCCTCCATCTCTCCTTATTTCCATAACACTCATTGTTTTCACTGCACTGTATCTATGATGGAGCAGCGTTGTCACACTAAGGGGGAACTACAGAACACCTCCCCCTCCCCTCCATTACAGATGACAGGGGTTCTGGTGATCCTGCCAGTGACAGACTTTCTTACCTTGGGTGACAACACTCACTGCACTGTATCTATGACGGAGCAGCGTTGTCACCGTAGGACAGAACTACAAAACAACTTTCTCATCCCTCATCTTCAAAACATAAGGAGGTGTTCTGGTGATCTCGCCATTAACACACTTCCTGTACTAGGGTGACAACGCTCATTGCACTGTAGTTATAGAGGAGCAGCGTTGGACAAAACGAAAGCCTAGGGTGACAACGCTGCTCCTCCAAAGATATAGCACAGTGAGTGTTGTCACCCCAAAACGAGAAGTGTCGGGGGAGGTGTTCTGGTGACCCAGCCATTAACACACTTCCTGTCCTACGGTGACAACGCTGCTCATCCATAGATACAGCAGAGTGAGTGTTGTCACGCTGAAACAGGAAGTATAGGGGGAGGTGTTCTGGTGATCCCGCCATTAACACACTTCCTGTCCTAGGGTGACAACTCTGTCCTCAATAGATACAGCACAATGAGTGTTGTCACCCTGAAACAGGAAGTGTAGGGGGAGGAGTTCTGGTGATCCCACCGGTAACACACTTCCTGTCCTAGGGTGACAACTCTGTCCTCAATAGATACAGCACAATGAGTGTTATCACCCTGAAACAGGAAGAGTAGGGTGAGGTGATCCCGTCGGTAATAAACTTCCTGTTCTAGGGTGACAACGCTCATTGCACTGTAGTTATAGAGGAGCAGCTTTGGACTGAAGTAAAGCCTAGGGTGACAACGCTGCTCCTCCATAGATACAGCACAGTGAGTGTTGGTGGAGGTGTTCTGGTGATCCTGGTGTTAAACTTCCTGTCCTAGGGTGACAACTCTGTTCTCAATAGATACAGCACAATGAGCGTTGTCACCCTGAAATAGGAAGTGTAGGGGGAGGTGTTCTGGTGATCCCGCCGGTAACACTTCCTGTCCTAGGGTGACAACACTGATTGCACTGTAGTTATAGAAGAGCAGCATTGGACAGAACTAAAACCTAGGGTGACAACGCTGCTCCCCCATAGATACAGCACAGTGAGTGTTGTCACCCTGAACCAGGAAGTATAGGGGGGGGTGTTCTGGTGATCCTGGCCATTAACACGCTTCCTGTCCTAGGGTGACAAAGCTGCTCCTCCATAGATACAGCACAGTGAGTGTTGTCACCCCGAAACGAGAAGTATAGGGGGAGGAGTTCTGGTGATCCCGCCGGTAACACTTCCTGTCCCAGGGTGACAACGCTCACTGTCCTGTATCTATGGAGGAGCACCACTGTCACACTCAGACAGAACTATGGAACGCCGTCACCTCCCCTCCTCTTCATAACAAAGAGGGGAGGGGTTCTGTAGTCCTAGGAACAATGTAAGTCAGGAGAAGAGGCAGAAAGCACAGGAAGTTAGATTTCTGGCAGGATCACAGGTACTCCCCCTCCCCCCCCCCCTCACTTATTGAACAGATACAACAAAACGCCCCCAATGTGATGTTTGACAGAAGATTAGAAGATGAATGTTGGGGTTTGCATACAATGTAACAATAAATTCACACGCAGTGTTTGATGCGATTTACCACTAAGATTCAGCAGGCTTTTCACAGTGCACCTGGGGGGGGGGCTGCAGTCTCTTGTCACATGACTCTGAGAAGTGATTCCAGACCTTTCAGTAGTGAAGAATTCTGGTAGAAAGAAGGATCCTAGGACTCCTCCCACCATTCACACAGGAGGGGTCACTCACCTTGGACTCCCATTCCTTCAGCGTCTTCTTCAGCTCCCCCTCCTGGGCGTAGTCCAGCGGCTTGTGGCCCATGTCATTCACCTGTAAGGGGTTGGCACCTGGGGGAGAGAAACCAGAGAGAGGGGGGGAGGGGATTAGATGGAAGTGATCACATTGGACAATAAATAAAGAACTCTCAATAGTCACAGATAATATAAATACATTTTGTGTGCACCAAACCCAGATATCACCTTGTAAAAGCTGCAGTGACATCATCAAAGTGTTGTGCATAGTCTTTGCAGAGGGCGGAGCTGTGGGAGGGGCCCAGTAGGCTCCACCCACTACAAAAAAAACTGACAAGAGGGGTGGAGACCAGACCAGTCACCCTGCACAAGGAGAGAGAGAAAGCAGAGCTGTGGGAAGGGCCCAGCAGGCTCCACCCACCCATATCTTCAGGAGGGGGTGGAGACAAGATCAGTCACCCCACACAGGAAGAGAAAGCAAAGCTGTGGGAGGGGCCCAGCAGGCTAGGGTTAGGGGAAAAATGACAGCTGATCATGTGATGTTAACAGCAGCCGGCGATCAGCTGTTTTTTTCTCCTCACGCTGTCAGCATGAGGAGAAAAAAAAGCCGATCGCCGGCTGCTGTCAGAGGGACATCGGTCCCAAAGAGGAGAGGGGCACCTGTGCCCACCAGTGCCAACTACCAGTGCCCACCAGCATTACCTACCAGTGCCCATTAGTGCCATCTAACAGTGCCCACCAGTGACACCTACCAGTACCACCTCTCAGTGCCCCATCATGAGTGCTGCCCATAAGTGTCGCCTACCAGTGCCTATCATTGCCCCATCAGTGCCACCTATTATTGCCCTTCAGTGCCACCTACCAGTGCCCTTCAGTGTCGCCCATTAGTACCCATCGGTGCCACCTATTAACACCCACCAGTTCCGCCTATCAGTGCAGTCTATCAGTGCCCATCAGTGCAGCCTATCAGGGCCCATCAGTGCCACCTATCAATGCCTATCAGTGCCCATCAGTGCCACCTAACAGGGCCCATCAGTGCCACCTATCAGGGCCCATCAGTGCCACCTATCAATGCCTATCAGTGCCGCCTAACAGGGCCCATCAGTGCCACCTATCAGGGACCATCAGTGCCGCCTATCAGGGCCCATCAGTGCCGCCTATCAGGGCCCATCAGTCTTGCCTATCAGGGCCCATCAGTGCAGCCTATAAGAGCCCATCAGTGCAGCCTATCAGGGCCCATCAGTGCAGCCTATCAGGGCCCATCAGTGCAGCCTATCAGGGCCCATCAGTGCAGCCCATCAGTCTTGCCTATCAGGGCCTATTAGTCTTGCCTATCAGGACCCATCAGTGCAGCCTATAAGAGCCCATCAGTGCCACCTATCAGGGCCCATCAGTGCCGCCTATCAGGGCCCATCGGTGCCGCCTATCAGGGCCCATCGGTGCCGCCTATCAGGGCCCATCGGTGCCGCCTATCAGGGCCCATCGGTGCCGCCTATCAGGGCCCATCGGTGCCGCCTATCAGGACCCATCAATGAAGGAGAAAAATGAGCTGCTGTTTGCAAAATTTTATAACAAACTATAAAAAGTTTGTTTTTTGTTTTTTTCAAAATTTTCTGTCTTTTTTTGTTTGTTCAGGAAACACCCCCCCCCCCCCAGTAGTGATTAAATACCTCCAGATGAAAGCTCTATTTGTTTGAAAATAATGATAAAAATGTAATTTGGGTACAGCGTTACAGGACTGAGCAATTGTCATTCAAAATGCGACAGCGCTGAAAGCTGAGAATTGGCCTGGAAGGGGGTTTCGGTGCCCGGTGTACCACAGAACACTCCCCCCCCACCCCCCTCCTCCCATAGGAGGGAGGAGCTCCGTATTCCTCAGAGAGAGCTGGGAACAATGTAACTGATAAGAGTCCTGCAGAGGCAGAGAGCGCATTAAACGACCGCTCCCCGGATTTCTGCCAGGATCAACGGCCATTTGTTTTTACACTCATTGAACATTTAATGAAAGGGAGCAGAGAAGGGAAGCGGATTGTTCAGGGTCACCACACTATGAAATGTTTCTTTTATTATGTTCAGGCTAAAAATAAACAAATAAATGAAAAAAGTTTTTCGCTCTTTAATCAGCTGATTGTGAAACTTTTTAAAGTTTTTGTTGCGTTCCTATTAGAGAAGTTTCCCGTCACTTCCTGCCAGGACAAGGACAGGAAGTCATGGGAAATCTCTCTAGCCGGGACACACAAAAACCTCGGTCATGGTTTTTTTTTCTCCACGCTGTTGAGATTTCTCTTCACTTCCTGTCCCGGGGACACAACAGGAAGTGAGAGGAATACCAAAGACAAACTGATTACGTTTTTTTTTTTGTTTTTTTAGGGTGTTCCCACTGAGATTTCGATTCACTTCCTGTCCCGGGGGACACAACAGAAAGTGAGAGATGTTTCCTACCAGGACAGGAAGTCATGGGAAATCTACCCGAGACACAGACAAACCCATGTCAGGGTTTTCTTTTCTTTTTCTTCTTCTCACACTGTTGAGATTTCTCTTTTCTGTCCCCGGGACACAACAGGAAGTGAGAGAATATCAATCTTAGGGGTCACCATAGCAGGGGACCCCATAGGAAGATCCCCCCCCATCCTTTTTCAGGTTTTTGTGGCATTGCCTATTAAAACAGCTTTCTGTCACTTCCTGCAAGGACAGGAAGTCATGGGAAATCTACTCTTGCGGGACACACAAAAACCTCGGTCAGTTTTTTTTTTCCCCCCACACTGTTGAGATTTCTCGTCACTTCCTGTCCCGGAGACACAACAGGAAGTGAGAGAATATCAATCTTAGTTGTCACCATAGCAGGTGACCCCACTGTAAAATGCCCCCCCCCCCCTTTTTCATTGCATCCCCTATTAGAGGTGTTTCCTGTCACCTGCTGCAAGGACAGGAAGTCATAGGAAATCTCTCTAGCCGGGACACAGACAAACCCCTGTCAGGGTTATTTTTTTTTTTTCTTTGAGATTTCTGTTTTCTGTCCCCGGGACACAACAGGAACTGAGAGAATATCAACCTTAGTTGTCACCATAGCAGGTGACCCCCCCCCCCCTTCTTTCAGGTTTTTGTGGCATTGTCTATTAAAACAAGAAATCCTGCAAGAACAGGAAGTCATAGGAAATCTCTCAAACCGGCACACAGACAAACCCCTGTCGGTTTTTTTTTTCTTTGAGACTTCTGTTTCCTGTCACCGGGATACAACAGGAAGTGAGAGGAATACCAATCTTAGTTGTCACCATAGCAGGTGACCCCCCCCCCCCCTTTTCAGTTTTTTGTGGCATTGCCTATTAAAACAGTTTTCTGTCACTTCCTGCAAGGACAGGAAGTCATGGGAAATCGACTCTAGCGGGGACACACAAAAACCTCGGTCATGTTTTTTTTTTCTTTTTTCTCCACACTGTTGAGATTTCTCTTTATTTCCTGTCCCGGAGACACAACAGGAAGTGAGAGGAATACCAATCTTAGTTGTCACCATAGCAGGTGACCCCACTGGAAAATCCCCCCCCCCCTTTTCTCCAAGTTTTCATTGCATCCCCTATTAGAGGTGTTTCCTGTCACCTACTGCCAGGACAGGAAGTTATGGGAAATCTCTCTAGCCGGAACACAGAAAAACCTGCCAAGGGTTTTATTGTTAAGTGCTCCCACTGAAATTTCTCTTCACTTCCTGTCCCGGGGACACAACAGGAAGTGAAATGAATCCCAATCTTAGTTGTCGCCAGAGCAGGTGTCCCCATCGGAAGATTTTCCCTCACCTCTTGTTTTGGGGACAGCTCAAAACTCTTGGATTTTCTAGCCATGGATTCTGGATAGGGATTTGGGGGGGGGGGGGCACTTTATAAAAGTTTCTGTTGCATCCCTATTAGAGATGTTTCCCGTCACTTCCTGCAAGGAGAAGTCATTGGAAATCTACTCTAGCGGGGACACAAAAACCTCTGTCAGGGTTTTTTCCCCACACTGTTGAGATTTCTCTTAATTTCCTGTCCCGGAGAAGGAAGTGAGAGGAATACCAATCTTAGTTGTCACCATAGCAGGTGACTCCACTGGAACCCCCCCCCACCTTTTTTTTCCAAGTTTTCATTGCATCCCTTATTAGAGGTGTTACCTGTCACCTACTGCCAGGACAGGAAGTTATGGGAAATCTCTCATGCCGGGACACAGACAAAGATAAAAACACATCTGTAGCAGAGTGAGGAAAGGTTAGAACTGTCTGTGCCTTTCTCTCCTGGTGACTACCTCTCCCCAATTTCTTATACGGGTGTCACCAGGACAGGAAGTTATGGAAATATCTCTATTAGGGACACAGAAAAAGATAAAAACACATCTGCTGCAGAGTGAGAAAGAGTTAGAACTGTCTGTGCTTTACTGTCCTGGTGACTACCCCCCCCCCCATTTCTTATATGGTTGTCACCAGGACAGGAAGTTATGGAAATCTCTCTATCGGGGACACAAAGATCTGCAGCAGAGTGAGGAACGGTTAGAGCGGTCTGTGCTTTCCTCTCCTGGTGAATTCCTCTCCCCCATTTCTTATATAGGTGTCACCAGGACAGGAAGTGAGGGGAATCCTCCCCAGTGGGTGTCACCAGGACAGGAAGTTATATAAATCTCTCTATCTGGGACACAAAGATAAAAAAATATCTCCAGCAGAGTGAGGAAAGGTTAGAACTGTCTGTGTTTTCCTCTCCTGGTGACTACCTCTCCCCCATTTCTTATATAGGTGTCACAGGGACAGGAAGTGAAAGGAATCCTCCCCAGGGGGGTCAAAAGGACAGGAAGTTATATAAATCGCTCTATCGGGGACACAGACAATGATAAAAACATATCTGCAGCAGAGTGAGGAAAGGTTAGAACTGTCTGTGCTTTACTGTCCTGGTGACTACCCCCCCCCTCCATTTCTTATATGGGTGTCACAGGGACAGGAAGTGAAGGGAATCCTCCCCAGTGGGGGTCAAAAGGACAGGAAGTTATGGAAATCTCTCTATCTGGGACAGAAAGATAAAAACACATCTGCAGCAAAGTGAGGAAGAGTTAGAACTGTCTGCGCTTTCCTCTCCTGGTGACTACCTCTCCCCCATTTCTTATATGGTTGTCACCAGGACAGGAAATAAGGGGAATCTCTCTATCGGGGACACAGACAAAGCTAAAAACACATCTGTCTGTAGCAGAGTGAGGAAGGATTAGAAGGGTCTGTGCTTTTCTCTCCTGGTGACTTCCTCTCCCCCATTTCTTATATGGGTGTCACAGGGACAGGAAGTGAGGGGAATCCTCCCCAGTGGGGGTCACAAAGAAAGAAAAAAAAAAGAACCGGTCAGAAAATGTACCTCTTCTAAACGTTGGCGTTTAATATTTTGTGCAACGGCTTCAACACACAGAGCCCACCCGGCAAGCGCAGTGTTAAGGAGCGGCTCGGTCCCCCCCACCTCCCCCTCCGCCCCGGCCTTGTGTGGCACATAAAGTGGACAGGAAATAAAGCCATTGATCGCGGAGCTCTGCCGCCCCGACCCCGGCCCGGCCTCGGCTGACAAGACGGATAGTTTAGCAGGGGCCGCGCGCGTGTTAACTTCTCCCCGGCCGCGGCCTGATGACAGCCTAGGGGCCCGGTGATCTGTCCTCTCCTCGCCCCGAGCCGCTGCTCTTCTCCAGGATCAATCGATGCCCGAGCTCCAATATTAGCTTAATCCCCCTGTTAATGGCAGCGCCGACGTGACTAATTGCAGCAATAATTGATAGAACCTGACTGCTGAGGGCTGATCGATTCCCCGAGTCGGAGGAGCAATCAGATATTACACCTTCATAAATAAAACGTGTCAGCGCAGGAGGAGAGCGGCGGCGGCTGCTGAGCTTCTTCTATGCTACGCGGCCCGAGGCGACCTTTCCCGGCCCTCCAGAAACAATCGCCCCTGTGGGGGGGGGGATATGAACATGGGGGGGCTGAGGTTTACATTGCTCTCATTGCTGATGGTTAGTAGGCTATGAACCAGATGTGGTGCAACCAAAACGCGTCAGAGAAACAGGAGAGCGGCGGCCACTCTGACACTACAGTGCCCGAGGCGACCTTTCCCGACCCTCCAGAAACAATCGCCCCTGTGGAGGGGGGGGGGGGAATATGAACATGGTGGTGATGTTTACATCACTGGCATTGCCGATGGTTAGTAGGCTGTGAACCAGATGTGGTGCAACCAAAATGCGTCACTGTACTGGTGGCCACTCTCTCTGATGCTACACGGCCGGGGGGTGACCATTCTGACCCGCCAGAAACAATTGCTCCTGTGGAAGGGGGTGATATAGAGGTGGTGGTGATGCTTACATCTCTGGCATTAATGGGAATTAGTAGGCTGTGAACCAGATGTGGTGCAACCAAAATGCGTCAGTGCAGAAGGGGAGCGGCAGCCACTCTCTCTGATGCTACTGGTGACCATTCTGACCCACAGGAAACAATCACTCCTGTGGAAAGGGCTAATATGGACGTGGTGCTGATGTTATGTTTGGGGTTATTAGGCTGTGAACCAGGTGTGGTGCAACCAAAATGCGTCAGTGCAGAAGGGGAGCGGCAGCCACTCTCTGATGCTACTGGTGACCATTCTGACCCACAGGAAACAAACGCTCCTGTGGAAGGGGGTGATATGGACGTGGTGCTGATCTTTACACCACTAACATTGTTGGGGGTTAGTAGGCTGTGAACCAGATGTGGTGCAACCAAAATGCGTCAGTGCAAAGTGGCGGCTGAGCTTCTTCCATGCTACATGGCCCGACGAGACCTTTCTGATCCTCCAGAAACAATCACTCCTATGGAAAGGGCTGATATGGACGTGGTGCTGATGTGAACACCACTAACATTGTTGGGGGTTAGTAGGCTGTGAACCAGATGTGGTGCAACCAAAATGCGTCACTGTACTGGTGGCCACTCTCTCTGAAGCTACTTGGCCGGGGGGTGACCATTCTGACCCTCCAGAAACAATCACTCCTGTGGAAGGGGGTGATATAGAGGTGGTGGTGATGCTTACATCTCTGGCATTAATGGGAATTAGTAGGCTGTGCACCAGATGTGGTGCAACCAAAATGCGTCAGTGCAGAAGGGGAGCGGCAGCCACTCTCTGATGCTACTGGTGACCATTCTGACCCACAGGAAACAATCACTCCTGTGGAAAGGGCTAATATGGACGTGGTGCTGATCTTTACACCACTAACATTGTTGGGGGTTATTAGGCTGTGAACCAGATGTGGTGCAACCAAAATGCGTCACTGTACTGGTGGCCACTCTCTCTGAAGCTACACGGCTGGGGGTGAACATTCTGACCCTCCAGAAACAATCACTCCTGTGGAAGGGGTGATATAGAGGTGGTGGTGATGCTTACATCACTGGCATTAATGGGAATTAGTAGGCTGTGAACAAGGTGTGGTGCAACCAAAATGCATCAGTGCAGAAGGGGAGCGGCGGCCTGATGCTACTCGGCCGGGGATGCCCGTTCTGACCCTCCAGAAACAATTGCTCCTGTGGAAGGGGGTACGTGGGGCTGCACAATCCTACACTGCGGGAAGACAGGGCAGCGCCTTTTAAGTGCAGCAAGACATTTATTGAAGTATGTGCAGCAGTAATACACTCACATTTAGTCGTTGAATAAGATGCAGTAAGTCAAGTAATGTAGATCATCAGGGGCATCACTGGAGCGGGTCCTGGTGGTAGAGGCAGTGCATCCCAGTGAGAGCGGCAGGGGGGGGGGGGGGGTTTCCTCCGTGTGTGCAGGGACGTCCTCAGTGGTGTCCGCGGGCTCCCCGTCAGCTGGTGGAACGCTGGCACTCGTGGGTCCTGGGATCCTGACGTCACTCCTGGCGGTGATGCGGGACGCTACGGCTGTAGCCACGAGTGCCAGCGTTCCACCAGCTGACGGGGAGCCCGCGGACACCACCGAGGCCGCCCCTGCACACACGGAGGAAACCCCCCCCCTGCTGCTCTCACTGGGATCCACTGCCTCCACCACCAGGACCCGCTCCAGTGATGCCCCTGATGATCTACATTACTTGACTTACTGCATCTTATTCAACGACTAAATGTGAGTGTATTACTGCTGCACATACTGCAATAAATGTCTTGCTGCACTTAGAAGGCGCTGCGCTGTCTTCCCTCTTGTCTCCCCCCCAGAGATCTCTTCTGTCTCTTCCGCCGGCAGCCGCTACAGTGGACAGCTACCCCCTGAACTTTTTGGGGGTCCCCCTACCCCTGGTGTTTCCTTTCCCCCTTCCCCCGGGTCCCCAGGACCAGACTTTATTGAGACCTCTTCTTGCGCCAATTCACCACTAAACCACAATCCTACACTGCACCTTCTCTTTATCCTGTGCATGCATCACTTCCAGGAGACTAAGGCCGGGGTGCACATGGGGCGATTTTCAGTAACGCCTCTCTGCTACTAAAATTTTCCTGCCAATAATCACCGGCGATTAGCGACTGGTCGCCAAACAAAGAAAGAGCAATGGAGTGGAGATTGTTGTAGCAATCAGTGCCAACTCATCTTACAATGCCTCACATTTGTGCAACCCATCGCAAAGACATTCAAGAATGAGCATAAACTTTCCAAAGAATTTCCAAAAAATTTACCAAAATTTTTACCCAATAAAAAAAAAAAAAAAAAAAATTACCAAATTTGAACCAAAAGATTTATTAATATGGAGCCACCAATTCAAGTAACATTTAATAAAACGCCTCCACACTTCTTTTTGGACATTTAACCTCCCTGGCGGTCTGATTATGTCAGGATTTCTGTGCTAAAAGCGCTACATTGTTTTGCATAGAAATCTGTTGTTTTATATATTTTAAAACTCACCTTCCCCTGCGATCCCCCGCCGTCCTCCCCCCGCCGTCCTCCCCGCTGTCCTACCCTGCCGTCCTCCCCCGCCCTACTCCCACGCCGTCCTCCCCGCCGTTCTCCCCGTCTTCCTCCCCTGCCGTCCTCCCCTGCCGTCCTACCCCGACATCCTACCGCTGTCCTACACCGCTGTGTACTTGGCTGACGCCTGCACCTGTCTTCCGGTTCACTTCCCTGTGAGCGTTGCGACGCAGGGGGGGTGGAACCGGCGGCAATTTCAAAAATAAAAATACACCAAATGAGATGATAGAAAGCTGTGATTGGATTACACTGCATCATCCCATCTCACCACAGGATTTCACCTGGGGACTTTTCCAGTGCCCTGCCTGTGCTTTTCCAGTTCTTTGTGCCTGGAAAATAGAGCCCCCCCCTAGCCCATAGCACCCACCGTTCACATGTTGAGGGCATGTGGCCTGGTATGGTTTAGGAGGGGGGGAGGGGGCTTCCAGATTCCAATAAGCCCCCTGCCCGCAGTCCCCCACAACCACCTCCAAGGGTTGTCGGGAAGAGGCCCTTGTCCCCATCAACATGGGGTGTTTTGGGGTGGGGGGGGGGAGAGCCTCCCTGGCCCATAGTACCTCCTAAACAATAGTATGGTTTAGAAGGGGAGGGCTTCCAGATTCCAATAAGCCCAATGCCCGCAGTCCCCCACAACCACCTCCAAGGGTTGTCGGGAAGAGGCCCTTGTCCCCATCAACATGGGGTGTTTTGGGGTGGGGGGGAGAGCCTCCCTGGCCCATAGTACCTCCTAAACCATAGTATGGTTTGGGAGGGGGGCTTCCAGATTTCAATAAGCCCCCTGCCCGCAGTCCCCCACAACCACCTCCAAGGGAAGAGGCCCTTGTCCCCATCAACATGGGGACAAAGTGTTTTGGGGTGGGGGGGGGGGGACAGCCTCCCTGGCCCATAGTACCTCCTAAACCATAGTATGATAGTATGGTTTAGGAGGGGGGGGCTTCCAGGTTCCAATAAGCCCCCTGCCCGCAGTCCCCCACAACCACCTCCAAGGGTTGTCGGGAAGAGGCCCTTGTCCCCATCAACATGGGGTGTTTTGGGGTGGGGGGGGGAGAGCCTCCCTGGCCCATAGTACCTCCTAAACCATAGTATGGTTTAGGAGGGGGGCTTCCAGATTTCAATAAGCCCCCTGCCCGCAGTCCCCCACAACCACCTCCAAGGGTTGTCGGGAAGAGGCCCTTGTCCCCATCAACATGGGGACAAAGTGTTTTGGGGTGGGGGAGAGCCTCCCTGGCCCATAGTACCCACCCTTCACATGTTGAGGGCATGTGGCCTGATATGGTTTAGGAGGGGGGGGGGCTCACTCGTCCCCCATGCCATTTTTTTAAACATTTTCTATTGCTGGCAATCTAAAATGTCATTTCATTCTTTTTTTTTTTTTCTTTAGAAATGTCAGTTTTGCTGCAGCATGTTCTATACACAGTACAGATGCACCACTTTACAGGCAGACTAAGGGGATCCCCCGGGCACTATATTTAAAGGAATTTTTTTTTTTTTTTTTTCATTGTTGTACTTTAGGTATCATTAAAATCACTGCTCCTGAAAAACTTTTTTTGCATTGGTGCAGGTCAGTACCCGGACCCCCACACCCTTTTTATGGCCAATAACCTGCATATAAGCCTTCAAAATGGGGACTTTTGGTTTTTTAAGTTCGGGTCCCTTAGACTTTAACAGAGTTCCTCGTTCGGGTCAGAAGTTTTTCCCTGTTCAGGAGTTCTGGTGCGAACCGAACCGGGGGGTGTTCAGCCCATCTCTATGAAGCAATTCTTTGAATACATTTCCCAGTATGATGGTAAATATCCTGCTAGCAATCTTCAGCGAAGCAATTTTTTTTAACCCTGTCCAAGAGACTGAACCTGGGTGCAAATAGGTGATTTTTGGTTAGTGCAACCCTGCTACTAAAATTTGGCCGGGATTGCAATCGCCAGCAATCAACAATCCTTCACTGCATAATGGGAGGCAATGGAGTGTGTAGCAGCATTTAGTCTCAAGTGATCACACTGACGCTTTAAATATTGTGAGATCGATTGCTATTCCATGTGTTTAGCAATCCCAAATGATTTAAGTACGGCAAATGGACCACCAAAAGAGAGCCACCGATATCAGGATAATAGAATGTTAAATAAAAAGCCCCATCCTTTTTTTTTTTCCTAGTCATTCATCGTAAGGAACTTTTAAAAATTGCCGCTAAACTAAACCGCATAAAAACGCGCTATATTAAAGTAACTCATGATGGTGCGTAATATTGCTCATTAAACGTGTTAGTGCAGGAAAAAAAAAAATGTGCTACTTTTTTGGAAAACAAAAAAGCTACAATGTAATAAATCCTACGGTATTCCCTGGTTGGAAATGTTTTCCAGGCTGGTGTTTAACATGTCACGGGAAATCTTCAACTGCCCTTTTTTTGCGCATGCACCACGACCAGGAGACTAAAGCTGGGTGCACCAGCACAAGGAGACTAGGTTTGGGTGCACCACGACCAGAAGTCTAAGTCTCGGTGCAAAAGCACAAGGAGACATAGGCTGGGTGCACCACGACCAGGAGACTGAGGCTGGGTGCACCGTGACCAGGAGGCTAAGGCTGGGTGCGCCATGATCAGGAGGCTAAGGCTGGGTGCACCACGACCAGGAGGCTAAGGCTGGGTGCACCACGACCAGGAAGCTAAGGTTGGGTGCACCACGACCAGGAAGCTAAGGTTGGGTGCACCACGACCAGGAAGCTAAGGCTGGGTGAACCACGACCAGGAGGCTAAGGCTGGGTGAACCACAACTAGGAGACTAAGGCTGGGTGCACCACAACCAGGAGACTAAGGCTGGGTGCACCAACACAAGGAGACGAAGGCTGGACGCACCATGACCAGGAGACTAAGGCTGGCTGCACCACGACCAGGAGACTAAGGCTGGGTGCACCACGACCAGGAGACTAAGGCTGGGTGCACCTCGACCAGGAGACTAGACCAGGAGACTAAAGCCCCGTACACACGTACCGATGGTCGGCATACAAATGTTCGTCTTTTCTCCCCGGGATGTCGGTGTCTGTTGAAAAGTGCAAAGACAGCACAAGGACAGCACAAGAATTTTGTCTGCAGACTTCAGCTGACTGCAGAAGTGATGTCATGTAATGGTTAACTTTCCCTGTGTTTTTAATTTTCTGAGCATGCCCAGTCTTGCAAATCTGCGGTCTGTCGGCCGAATTCTGTACTGACAGGCGAACAATCGTCCGTTCTGGTGTCCGCAGACAAAAATTTTCATGTTTGCACGAAAGACTTTTGTCCGCGGATTGTGCGCAGACATCTGTCGGAGGCACCATACTAACACGCGTACAATCGGCAGATCTTTCGTCCGCCGACGTTTGTATGCCGACGATCGGTACGTGTGTACGGGCCTTTAGGCTGGGTGCGCCACGACCAGGAGACTAAGGCTGGGTGAGCCACGACCAGGAGACTAAGGCTGGGTGAGCCACGACCAGGAGACTAAGGCTGGGTGAGCCAGCACAAGGAGACGAAGGCTGGACGCACCATGACCAGGAGACTAAGGCTGGGTGCACCACGACCAGGAGACTAAGGCTGGGTGCACCACGACCAGGAGACTAAGGCTGGGTGCACCACGACCAGGAGACTAAGGCTGGGTGCACCACGACCAGGAGACTAAGGCTGGGTGCACCACGACCAGGAGACTAAGGCTGGGTGAGCCACGACCAGGAGACTAAGGCTGGGTGAGCCACGACCAGGAGACTAAGGCTGGGTGTACCACTATCAGGAGACTAATGCCCCATACACACGTGCAGATTATCTGCAGACTTTTGTCTGCAGACTTACCAAAACCATATAATATGAGGTCAAACCTAAACACTTTCAATTTGTATGCAATCCGGCAGGCCCTTGCACTACATAGAAAAGGTAAGTCTGCAGACAAAAGTCTGCAGATAATCTGCACGTGTGTATGGGGCATAAGGCTGGGTGTACCAGCACAAGGAGACGAAGGCTGGACGCACCATGACCAGGAGACTAAGGCTGGGTGCACCACAACCAGGAGACTAAGGCTGGGTGCACCACAACCAGGAGACTAAGGCTGGGTGCACCACAACCAGGAGACTAAGGCTGGGTGCACCACAACCAGGAGACTAAGGCTGGGTGCGCCATGACCAGGAGGCTAAGGCTGGGTGCGCCATGACCAGGAGGCTAAGGCTGGGTGCACCACGACCAGGAGACTAAGGCTGGGTGCACCACAACCAAGAGACTAAGGCTGGGTGCACCAGCACAAGGAGACTAAGGCTGGGTGCACCATGACCAGGAGGCTAAGGCTGGCTGCACCACAACCAGGAGACTAAGGCTGGGTGCGCCATGACCAGGAGGCTAAGGCTGGGTGCACCACGACCAGGAGACTAAGGCTGGGTGCTCCACGACCAGGAGACTAAGGCTGGGTGTACCACAACCAGGAGGCTAAGGCTGGGTGTACCACTATCAGGAGACTAAGGCTGGGTGCACCACGACCAGAAGACTAAGGCTGGGTGCACCATGACCAGGAGACTAAGGCTGGGTGCACCACCATCAGGAGACTAAGGCTGGGTGCACCACCATCAGGAGACTAAGGCTGGGTGCACCACGACCAGGAGATGAAGGCTGGGTGCACCACAACCAGGAGACTAAGGCTGGGTGCTCCACGACCAGAAGACTAAGGCTGGGTGCACCACGACCAGAAGACTAAGGCTGGGTGCACCATGACCAGAAGACTAAGGCTGGGTGCACCATGACCAGGAGACTAAGGCTGGGTGCACCACCATCAGGAGACTAAGGCTGGGTGCACCACAATCAGGAGACTAAGGTTGGGTGCACCACGACCAGGAGATGAAGGCTGGGTGCACCACAACCAGGAGACTAAAGCTGGGTGCAAAACGACCAGAAGACTAAGGCTGGGTGCAGTGTGACCAGGAGACTAAGGCTGGGTGCAAATGGGGGATTTTTGGCACCCTGACCGTGCTACAAAAATTTGCCCGTGTTCACAATGAATAATTAGCAATCGCTTGCTACACAAAAGCAGCATTACCATGTAGCATATAGTAGCAGTTAGTCTCAATGTAGTTGGATTTAGTTTTTTTTTTTAAATTGGGGAACTGCTCCGATCTGGTTGTAATGTGTGGGTCGGTCATCTACGTTCTGTCACATTTTGCTGCTGCCGTCCATGACCCGGCCGAAGACAAAAGCCTCCTTTGATGGGGCAAGGCTCAGCGGGTTCTTCTGAAAAGATCAGACTGCCTTTTGTCCCCGTGCCGAAGGGGCTACAACCTTAAGACCCCTTAATAGACTGGGCAATTTGTCACCACCCACAGTGCAAGCGAGGGGGGGGGGGGGTGGCACCTGGTCCACACCCCGGGCTGTACACATCCTCCACCCCCCCCCCCCCCTCCATGCCGATCATTAGCCTCCCTGCCTTATAATATTTGATAAATGTCGCTGTGGCCGAGCAGCGCAGCTGCTGGAAGGTCACTCATTGGGGAAATATGTTTCTGTCTCGGCTATTGAAAAAAGTTTATGGCGGTGACAGCCCCACATTACTCAAATTTTATTAACTCCGTCCGCTTCACAATTTGTCTTGGAGTTTCGTGGCTTCTAGGGCTGCTGTCAATAGGATCGGTTAAGGCCTGGCGTCACAGGTCTCCCGTATCCTTGGGCGCCGCGGATTATGAGAGCCTGGCGGTTATCCGGGAGTTAAGTGTCTTCTGTAGGGGGGGGGGGGGGGGGATTTCACAGATATTCCAGCCCATAATAAAAAGCATCTCTAAAAGGCTTTAGTTTAAAAAAAATTCAATTCATTGTGAGTAGAAGAGCGCTAACCAGACGCTGCAAAATATTTCAGGGTGAGTGGACGTGTTGGGGGTGGGGGGCTGGATGCTGACCAGTCCTGAAGGGTAGAGGCCAACTCCCAGCAGCTGATAGCCAGCTTCTTATCAAAGTATTGTATGGGTGGGCTACTGCTGGACTGAGCTGCATTGTGTGTAATGGCTAGTTGGCATCTGAAGCCCACAGAAGTAAGGTTAGTCTTAATATATACGTATATATTTCTATTTTTATTTCTTTCTTGAAAAAAATAAATAAATAAAATAAAATATACATACATACATACACACACACACTATTATACAATAATATATTTATTATTATTATATTTATTATTAATAATAATATATTTTTTTCTTAATAATAATAAATTATTATATATATTTATTTATTAATAGTATTGTTTGTATTATTATTAATAATAAATAATATAAAATATATATGCACACACACAACTAACTGTAACTGCAAATACAAAAAATATATACTTATATGTATAAATATATACGTACAGTATATACAATCCCCCCGATGACTCCTCCAAATCCCACCCTCCTCCCCGAGGACTCCTCCAAATCCCGTCCTCCTCACCGATGACTCCTCAAAATCCCGTCCTCCTCACCGATGACTCCTCAAAATTCCACCCTCCTCCCCGATGACTCCTTCAAATCCCGTCCTCCTCCCCGAGGACTCCTCAAAATCCCATCTTCCTCCCCGAGGACTCCTCAAAATCCCGTCTTCCTCCCCGAGGACTCCTCAAAATCCCGTCTTCCTCCCCGAGGACTCCTCAAAATCCCGTCTTCCTCCCCAAGGACTCCTCAAAATCCCATCCGCCTCACCGAGGACTCCTCAAAATCCCGTCCGCCTCACCGAGGACTCCTCAAAATCCCGTCCGCCTCACCGAGGACTCCTCAAAATCCCGTCCGCCTCACCGAGGACTCCTCAAAATCCCGTCCGCCTCACCGAGGACTCCTCAAAATCCCGTCCGCCTCACCGAGGACTCCTCCAAATCCCGTCCGCCTCACCGAGGACTCCTCCAAATCCCGTCCGCCTCACCGAGGACTCCTCAAAATCCCGTCCTCCTCCCCAAGGACTCCTCAAAATCCCGTCCTCCTCCCCGAGGACTCCTCAAAATCCCGTCCTCCTCCCCGAGGACTCCTCAAAATCCCGTCCTCCTCCCCGAAGGACTCCTCAAAATCCCATCCTCCTCCCCGAGGACTCCTCCAAATCCCGTCCTCCTCCCCGAGGACTCCTCCAAATCCCGTCCTCCTCCCCGAGGACTCCTCCAAATCCCGTCCTCCTCCCCGAGGACTCCTCCAAATCCCGTCCTCCTCCCCGAGGACTCCTCCCCGAGGACTCCTCCAAATCCTGTTCTCCTCCCTGAGAACCCCTCCAAATCTACCCCCCCCCCCAAGAACTCCCGTCCTCCTACCCGAGGACTCCTTCAAATCCCGTCCTCCTCCCCGAGGACTCCTTCAAATCCCGTCCTCCTCCCCGAGGACTCCTTCAAATCCCGTCCTCCTCCCCGAGAACTCCTCCAAATCCACCCCCCCCCCCAAGAACTCCTCCAAATGCTGTTCACCTCCAAATCCTATCCTCCTCACTGAGGACTCCTCCAAATCCCGTCCTCCTCCCAGAGGACTCCGAATTCGATGACACATACAAGTAAAGATCAGAATCTGATCAATCCATGCAGGTATAGTGTACAGGGTTTATGTACGGCAGCATTACACCTGTATGGACTGAACATGCCAGATCTGGAGGAGTCCTTGGGGAAGGCAAATTTTTTTACGGTTGTTTGTTTCCCGATGTACCTACCCGTCACTCTGCTTTGGTTGATGACACTTTGCCAGTGGTTGCTGAGAAGGGACTAATTGCACTGAACCACTAGGACTTCCTAAATCCTAAATTTTAGGTTGCACACAGAACAGAAAGGGGAAATCTTCCAATAGGGACGGTAACACTTCAGAATTTCCTCACTTTGAAGGGGTCTCCTCTCACTTCCTGTTTAGGCTATGGGACAGGAAGTGAAGAAAAATCTCCCCAATGGGACACCAGCTTTACCTTTATTTCTACTTTAACCGATTCCATAACTGCCAATCTCAGTCATCTCCTACATATAAAAATCATCAATTTTGTGCTAGACAATTACTCCGAACCCCCAAACATTATCTATATTTTTTTTAGTAGAGACCCTAGGGAATAATGGGATTTTTGACTTACCGTAAAATCCATTTCTCTGATGTTCATTGACGGACACAGCTCCTGATCTTCTTAGCCATTGGGTTATACTGCCCCCTACAGGAGTAGGACGCTAGGCAGAAAAAAAGTCTGGCTACGCCTATGGGCAGTCCCAGGGGGGTATACTCCCTCTCTCTGCTATACTCAGTTTTGTTACAAGCAATGTCAGAAGAATTACAACTCAACAGAGGGGTGGGTGCTGTGTCCCTCAATGAACATCAGAGAAATGGATTTTACGGTAAGTCAAAAATCCCATTTTCTCTTTCCTTCATTGGACGGACACAGTTCCTGATCTTCTTAACCACTGGGACATCCCAAAGCAGTGTTAAACATGAGGGGTGGGAACAGCGAAAAGAAACTCCCAAGGCTAACTATAGCCAACCAGGTAAACAGGAGCACGACCAAAACAACTGGAGCTCACCTGAAAAAAACAATGCACCCTCAAAGAGGATCAGGTCCTCAGCAGCCTGCAAAACCTTGCAACCAAAGGAAGCATCCGCAGATGCCAACACATCCACTATATAGAACTTTGTAAAAGTGTGCACTGACGACCAGGTGGCCACCTTGCAAACCTGCGTCACTGACGCCTGATGACGGAAGGGCCAGGAGGCACTAAGCACCCGAGTAGAGTGCGCCTTGACAGGGGAAGAAGGAGGAACCTGACCCCTAATGCAATAGGCTTGAATCACCGTCTGTCTGATCCATCAGGAAATGGCCGCAGAGGAAGCGGACAACACTTTCCGAGGCCCATCCGTGATAACAGTGAGTTTAACTTCCTAAAAGACGCTGTAGCTGCTAGGTACACCCTAATTGCCCGGACCACATCCAAGGTATGCAAAGCAATTTCCTTCGGATGTTTTGGCCTGGGACACAGGGAGGGCAACACAATGTCTTCATTCAAATGAAAATCAGAAACAACCTGAGGAAGGAACGAAGGACAGGGGCGAAGAACCTCCTTATCACTGTGAACCACTAAGTAAGATGAAAGACAGGATAACGCCGCCAACTCCAACACCCTGCACGCAGAGGTGAAAGCCACCAAAAAGGCCACCTTCTGGGACAGCGTAAGCAGGGGAATCTCCCAAAAGTTCTCAAAAGGGGGCTTCTGGAGGACTGAGAGCACCAAATTGAGGTCCTAAGTCGGCAACAGAGACCGCAGTGGAGGGGTCAAGTGCCTAACTCCCTGAAAAAAAGGATGCACCAGGGAGCATGAGGCCAAGTGCCATTGAAAGAAAACTGCTAAGGCCGACACCTGACACTTGATAGTACTCAAGGCCAGTTTCTGCTCAACCACCCCCGTTGAAGGTCAAGATCCGAGCCACCGAAAAAGAGCGAGGATGAACCCCAAGAGACTCACACCACGCAATGTACGTTTTCCACGTACGATGGTAGATCTTCCTAGAAGTAGATTTCATAGCTTTTAACAGCGTTGGAATCACAGACTCAGACAAAACTTCTATCCATCAGCACCTGGTGTTCAACAGCCAAGCTGTCAAAGCCAGCGACTGTAAAGCAGGATGGAAGATTGGTCCTTAGGACAGCAGATCCTCCCTGAGAGGATGCTTCCAAGGAACGTCGGCGACCAGCCACACCAGATCAGCGTACCAAGCCTGGCGAGGCCAGTTCGGGCCCACTAAGATGACCGGAATCCCTTCTGCCTCGATCCTGCGTAGAAGTCTTGGCAGAAGCTTGAGAGGAGGGAAGGAGTAAATCAGACGATACTGGCCCCACGGGGCCACCAGTGTGTCTGTAGCGTCCGCCAGAGGATCTAGTCACCGAGCCACAAACCTCTGCACCTTTCTGTTGAGACGAGACACCAACAGATCCACCTTGAAGATGCCCCACTGGAGACACAACTGATGAAACCCCTCCGGATGAAGGGACCACTCCCCTTGGTCCAACGCCTCCCGACTGAGGTAATCCACCTGCCAGTTTTCCACCCGGGAATGTGTACGGCGGAGTGGGCTGGAACGAACCATCCTGTCTACCTTAGAATGCTGGTTACCTCCAGAGCCGCCAGGACTGCTTGTTCCCCCCCCTGGTAATTGACATAGGCCATGGCTGTGGCAATGTCCGATTGAATGCGCAATGGACATCCCTGAAGACGATCCGTCCAATGTTCCAGGCACAGTCTGATCGCTCGGAGTTCCAAGACATTGATCAGTAGTCTGGACTCTTCCAGTGTCCAAATCCCCTGAGCAGAATTTTTGCAGAGGACGCCTCCCCAGCCAGACAGGATGGCATCCGTGGTGACCACTGTCCAATACAAAAGGGAGGAAGGATTTGTCTAGCCGTAGCCCCAAAGAAGGAAGCCACCATATCAGGGACTCTTTCTTTCCCCGGCTCAGCCGGATCTGATTGTCCAGAGACTGCAGATTCTTGTCCCAATTGGCCATAATCTCCCTTGCAGGAACCTCGTATGGAACTGTTCAAACGAAACTGCCTCTAAGTTAGACACCATTAGGCACAGCACCTGCATGCAGGTCCAGAGGGATGACCATCTGCTGCACAGCAGGAGACGAATTGCAGCCTGCAGTTCCTGGAGTTTGTCCAGAGGAAGGAGCACTCTGGCTAAGGCTGAGTCCAGAGGCAGACTCAGATAGTCCAGCTTTGTGGACAGAGCCAGAGCAGACTTCTGAAAATTCAGAATCCAGCCAAACTCCCTCAAGCTTGTATAATGATTTCCAGGTTTTCCACCAGAGCGGTAAAAGACGCTCGCAGAAGGAGGTCGCCCACGTAGCCCAGTACCGCGATCCCCCATTGGCGTAACAATGCTAGCACCGGGGTCAACACTTTCCTGAAGACCCGAGGAGCAGAGGCGAGACCAAGGAGTAGCTCCACAAACTGATAATGCTCCTCTCGCATGGCAGAGCGGAGGAAGTGCTGGAGACCGACACATATTGGAATGTGAAGGTAAGCATCTTTGATGTCGATGGAAGGAAGAAAATCGCCTTGATGCAGGGAAGCCCCCACCGTGCGAATGGACTCCATTCTGAAAACCTGCACCCGCATAAAGCAGTTCAGTGCCTTGAGGTCCAGAATTGGACGCACCTTGCCTTCTTCTTGGGGACTGTAAACAGGTTTGAGTAAAACCCCTGAAAAGGTTTCGAAGTCGGAACCGGGACCATCACCCTTTAAAGTAAAAGGTCTTGCACCGCCCCAAAAAGAGCCTGTAAGCGGACCGGGGACAGTTGCACGTTGGAAGGAAGAAGCTTACCGGAGGGTAAGAACGAAACTTGATCTTGTAGCTAGACCGAATTACCTTGTGGACCCATTTGTCTTTAAATCAGGGGAGTCCACGGGTCCGGGAACCAGCGAAGATGTCCTCCCACCCCAGATACCGGTGAGGGTGCGCCTTCATGCTGAAGAGGCCTTGTCCGTGGGTCTGGAGAAGCCCACTCCTGACTTGCCAGACCAAGTTCGCTTGGATCCTCCAGAGGAGGCCTCGAAGGGCTTCGATCCCTTGTCAGTCGACCCTGAGGGACAAAAAACTTCTTATGAGCCAAAAAGGAGTGCCCACATCTACAACGAGGGCCCTTGCACTTAGTAGCCTGAGGAAGAAAGGTACTCTTCCCCCTTGTGAGACCTTTAATGATGTCATCCAGGGTAGCACCAAACAGGTGATCTCCTTGACAGGAAAGATCAGTCAAGGCCTTTTTAGAAGTCTGGTCGGCAGACCAGCATTTGAGCCATAAGACATGCCGAAGGATCACTCCTGAAACCCAGAGCCAGAGCTGAGCCACTAAGGGAGCCGCATCCCAGATAAACTGCAGCCCCTGGACCAGCTGGTCCGCCAGCTCAGCAAGGGCAGGGGGGGGAGCCACTCCCCCTCAAGGTCACGGCGCAAAAGCCTAGCCTATTCGGTCAGACTCTGCGACACAAGGGCAATGGTGAATATTCAGCCTCAGTGCTGAACCAGCCAGGGTGTACATATTATGGGCCACAGCCTCCGCCTTCCTGTCAGCCAGGTCCTTAAAGGCTTTCTTAAAGGCCAAGGACTCTTCAACTGGAATTATGGTTGCCTTATTTAATCTGGAAACCAGAGGGTCCACCACCGGTGGAACAGTCCACTTCTTAAGAAGGGACTCCTCATAGGGGAATCGCCTAGCAAATCACTTAGGGACCCCAAGGAGACGCTTTGGTTGTTCCCACTCTTTAGTGACAATTCTGTCAAAATAGGAGGGAACACCTTTTCCACTCTGGATGGCTTGTGAGTGCCAAAGGGAACCTGCACCTCCGTCGCAGCTGCGTCCTCCATCTTTAAGGTCTCATGCACAGCTTTAATCAGTGCGTCCACCAGCGCCTTTTCATACGCGGTTGCAGAAGAGGAGTAATCCTCCTCACTATCTGAGGACACAAAGGACTCCAGGACCGCCGTCAGTGCATCGATGGATGGATGGGACCCGGAGGGCCCCGCAGCCTCAGAGAGGGGGTCACGTGGGGAGATGTGCTCCAAAGACTGCTAAGGGACAACCCCCACTGCTCTGGCAGCTCACCCAGTTGCCAGTCACAGAGCAACAATTGTCCCTCAAGCAGAGAGGGATAGGACCCCCAGTAGACTCACCACCCCCGCAGAAACCATGCACCGCATCCACCAGGAGAATCTGCACTGCACGAGCTGCGCCCGCCAAAAACGGCGCCCAGAAGGTGACACAGCCATGGCTGCCGATGTTTTCTAGGGCAAACCACCACAAAATGGCCGCTGGACTACACAAACATGGCCGTTAAGCATTGCAGCACAAGGCTACAACAAAATGGCAGCTCCGCGCGGCACCAAGAGTCTCCCAGGGACCCAGGAAAAATCCCTAGGCCTCAAGGACAGGCCCAGGCAGAGCGGGGGTGTTCTATCAGAATACTGCTACCCATCACATTCTGCAACCGGAAGTGACGTGCCATGCTTTCCAACATGGCCGCTATGCGTTCCAATAGCTTTCCTCATGTGACAGAACATGAAGCAGAGGCGGACATCTTCTTACACCCACACAAGTCTTACATTTTGCATTAATTTTAGCAGTAAACTCACCTTATATACTGAATCACCCCCCCCCCCCCCAACCACACAGCCGATCGTCTGGTCACCAGTGGAGCAGCCCCCCCCCCCCCCCATCGCCAGCATAGCGCCCTGCCCCCACCCCAGGAGGTGGACCAGACCACCCACACAACCCCAGCATAAGTTGATGGGGGGGGGGGGTAGGATGGTGGGACAGATGAGAAGGGTGCCTGATGGGAAGGAGGGGAAACCGGGGGTCCGACCATCCCATAGAGGGGCCCACGTCCACCCCAAAACCCTCCAGGGGGAGAGGGGGGGACAGCTACTCGCCATACCAGGAACCAGGAAAAATGGCGGTCGTTGCAATTCTTTTTCTGCTACACGGTATTTGTGCAGCAATTTTTCAAAACGTGATTTTTTGGGAAAAAAACACTAGCTCCATTTTAGCGTGCGGCTGGTGTGTGTCCGTTTTGCTGGGCCGTTAGCAAGGAGGTGCGATGGGCATATCCCAGCGGTAAGATTCCACCCATTCCTGCTGCTGGGACTGACGGCTGTGTGTGAATAGCGGTGAGCTGCTAAGCCCATATACTGCAATGACAGGCTGCGATTACTGCAGGTAATCGCTGGCTGTGTGAACGGGCACAAATAGCTGCGGCCGCTGAAAGCCTGTCATTGCAGTGTATATGCTCATTGAACACCAGAATTGGCAGGTCTACCACTAGCGCCCTGTGCATTTCACAGATGAGAGCAGGTTCACCTTGAGCCCATGTCACAGACGTGAAAGGGTCTGGAGAAGCCGTGGAGAACGCTTTGCTGCCTGTAACATCGTTCAGCTTTGGTGGTGGGTCAGTGATGGCCTGGGGAGGCATATCCATGGAGGGACGCACAGACCTCTACAGGCTAGACCAAGAATGGGTAAACTACGGCCCGGAGGACCTTTTAATCCGGCCTGCGGAGCGCTAGCTAATTTATTCATTTACAGTGGTGGCCGGTCCTAGGCTTCAGCAAAGGGTGGACTGCTCTGTGCCCCGAGCCCACCCATTGTGTGACAATAGCGAATGAAAATTCGTGCAGGCCACACTGCATTGAAGGGGGCACGCACGCTGGTTTCTGCATTGGAGGGGGCACGCACGCTGGTCTCTGCATTGAAGGTGGCACGCCCCTGGTCTCTGCAATGAAGGGGGGCCGCACTCTGGTCTCTGCATTGAAGGGGGGCATGCACGCTGGTCTTTGCATTGAAGGGGGCACGCACGATGGTCTCTGCATTGAAAGGGGGCACGCTCGATGGTCTCTGCATTGAAAGGGGGCACGCTCGATGGTCTCTGCATTGAAAGGGGGCACACACGATGGTCTCTGCATTGAAAGGGGCACGCACGATGGTCTCTGCATTGAAAGGGGGAACGCACGCTGGTCTCTGCATTGAAAGGGGGCATGCACACTGGTCACTCTGCATTGAAAGGGGACACGCTGGTCTCTGCATTGAAAGGGGGCACGCACGATGGTCTCTGCATTGAAAGGGGGCACGCTGGTCACTCTGCATTGAAAGGGGGCACACTATTCCTTAATTACTGAAGGCCCCTTTCACACTTTTGTGACTTCAAAGTCACTCCATTTTTTCCAGCGTTTTTTGCCGTCTACTCTTGGCCCGGCCACCGGGTCCAATATATGAACCCATTGCGGCCCTCAAGTCAAAAAGTTTGCCCACCCCTGGGCTAGACAATGGCATCCTGACTGCCATTAGGTATCAGGATGAAATCCTTGGACCCATTGTCAGACCCTACACTGGTGCAGTAGGTCCTTCGTTCCTCCTGGTGCAGGACAATGCCTGGCCTCATGTGGCGGGAATGCAGCCAGTTCCTGGAGGATGAAGGAATTGATACCATTGAATGGCCCCCACGCTCGCCTGACCTAAATCCAGTAGAACATCTCAGGGACATTATGTTTTGGTCCATCCGACGCCGCCAGGTTGCACCTCAGTCTGTTCAGGAGCTCAGTGATGTCCTGGTCCAGATCTGGGAGGAAATACCCCAGGACACCATCCGTCCTCTCATTAGGAGGATGCCCTGACATGGTCAGGCATGCATTCAAGCATGTGGGGGCCATACACACTACTGAGGACCATTCTGAGGTCCTGCAATGACATTTCACCAAAATGGACTAGCCTGCTGCATCATTTTTTGACTTTGATTTTCGGGGTGTCTGAGTTCAGCCCTCTGTAGGGTGATAATTTTCATTTCCATCAAACAATGTGTCATCCTTTCCTTCCTAACACATTACCCAGTCCATACCAGTATAGATCCTTACACATTACCCAGTCCATACCAGTATAGATCCTAACACATTACCCAGTCCATACCAGTATAGATCCTAACACATTACCCAGTCCATACCAGTATAGATCCTAACACATTACCCAGTCCATACCAGTATAGATTCTAACACATTACCCAGTCCATACCAGTATAGATCCTGACACATTACCAAGTCCATACCAGTATAGATCCTAACACATTACCAAGTCCATACCAGTATAGATCCTAACACATTACCCAGTCCATACCAGTATAGATCCTAACACATTACCCAGTCCATACCAGTATAGATCCTAACACATTACCCAGTCCATACCAGTATAGATCCTAACACATTACCCAGTCCATACCAGTATAGATCCTAACACATTACCCAGTCCCTACCAGTATAGATCCTAACACATTACCCAGTCCATACCAGTATAGACCCTAACCCATTACCCAGTCCATACCAGTATAGATCCTAACCCATTACCCAGTCCATACCAGTATAGATCCTAACACATAACCCAGTCCATACCAGTATAGATCCTAACACATTACCCAGTCCATACCAGTATAGATCTTAACACATTACCCAGTCCATACCAGTATAGATCCTAACACATTACCCAGTCCATACCAGTATAGATCCTAACACATTACCCAGTCCCTACCAGTATAGATCCTAACACATTACCCAGTCCATACCAGTATAGATCCTAACACATTACCCAGTCCATACCAGTATAGATCCTAACACATTAACCAGTCCATACCAGTATAGATCCTAACACATAACCCAGTCCATACCAGTATAGATCCTAACACATTACCCAGTCCATACCAGTATAGATCTTAACACATTACCCAGTCCATACCAGTATAGATCCTAACACATTACCCAGTCCATACCAGTATAGATCCTAACACATTACCCAGTCCATACCAGTATAGATTCTAACACATTACCCAGTCCATACCAGTATAGATCCTGACACATTACCAAGTCCATACCAGTATAGATCCTAACACATTACCCAGTCCATACCAGTATAGATCCTAACACATTACCCAGTCCATACCAGTATAGATCCTAACACATTACCCAGTCCATACCAGTATAGATCCTAACACATTACCCAGTCCATACCAGTATAGATCCTAACACATTACCCAGTCCATACCAGTATAGATCCTAACACATTACCCAGTCCATACCAGTATAGATCCTAACACATTACCCAGTCCATACCAGTATAGATATCCAGCATGAGATTTTCCCCTTTGAGATCTGATGTGTTTTCAAAGTGTTCCTTTCATTTTTTTTTTCAGCAGTATAAAAACATATATTATATATATTAAATATAATATATACCCCCATACATACAGTGTATATATGCTTTTTTATTAATCTTTCAACTTTTTAGTTGATGTCCCTATACTATGCAGGTGTTATATTATGATAAGTGGCTGTAGATGATAGAGGTCGGATTGTAGAGTTCGGATTATACACTCCGGGTTAACTCGTCTCGCGGTCAGGTGACCGCACACATCTGTCCGTCTAGACAAAAGAAATAAGATGCGGTCGCAGGTCAAACGGAGGAGATAAGAGCAGGTAAACAGCCCCGGGATCTGTCCGGGGTCCCCATCTGTCCCCATGATTGGATCCTCCCTCACTTTCACTGCTGTGAATTCCTCTTCAGGATAGAGGTAGAAGGGGAACTCTCCACCAATTTATATACATGGGGGGGGGGCACCAATTTATGTACATGGGGGGGGCAGAGTATAAAGCACCCCCTAGGGACACACTTAACCCTTTGATCGCCCCTGGTGTTAACCCCCTTCACTGCCAGTAACAGTGCATACTGATTAGCACTGATTAGTGTAGTAATGTCACTGGTCCCCCCAAAAGTGTAAAAAATGTCAGTTAGGGGTCTGATCTGTCCACCGCAATGTCGCAGTCCCCCTAAAAATCGCAGATCGCCGCCATTACTAGTAAAAAAAAAAAAAGACATAAATCTTTCCCCTAGTTTTGTAGACACAATAATTTTTGCGCAAACCAATCAATATACGCTTATAGGGATTTTTTATTTTTTTTTACCAAAAATATGCAGCAGAATACAATTTGGCCTAAAATGATGAAAACATTGGATTTTTTACATTTTTTTTTTATTAAATGTTTTATAGCAAAAAGCAAAAAATATTGCTTGTTTTTTTTTTTTTTTTTTTTTTCAAAATTGTGGGTCTCTTTTTGTTTATAGTGCAAAAAAAAAACAAAAAAACAAAAATGGCAGATCGCTGCCATTACTAGTAAAAAAAAAAAAAATAAATAAATAAAAATGACGTAAATCTTTCCCCTAGTTTGTAGAAGCGATAACTTTTGCGCAAACCAATCAATATACACTTATTAGGATTATTTATTTTACCAAAAATATGTAACAGAATATAAATTGGACTAAAATGATGAAAACATTTGATTTTTTACATTTTTTATTAAATATTTTATAGCAGAAATAAAAAAATGTTTTTTTTTTTTTTTTTTTCAAAATTGTGGGTCTTTTTTTGTTTATAGTGCAAAAAAAAAAAACGCAGGAGGTTATCAAATACCAGCAAAAGAAAGCTATATAGGGAAAAAAAGGGCATCAGTTTTATTTGTGTAAAGTGTCGCAGGACCACACAAAAAAAAAAAAATTCGCAGATCACCGCCATTACTAGTAAAAAAATAAATAAATAAAAATCACATAAACCTTTCCCCTAGTTTGTAGACGTGATAACTTTTAGCGCAAACCAATCAAAATACGATTATTGAGATTTTATTTTTACCAAAAATATGTAGCAGAATATAAATTGGCCTAAAATTATGAAAACATTAAATTTTTTACATTTTTTTTTAAAAAATTAGCAGAAATCAAAAAACATTGTTTGTTATTTTTTTTTCAAAATTGTGGGTCTTTTTTTGTTTATAGTGCAAAAAAACCCCCCAAAAAACAAAAAATAAATGCATGAGGTTATCAAATACCAGCAAAAGAAAGCTCTATGGGGGAAAAAAAGGGCATCAGTTTTATTTGTGTAAAGTGTCGCATGACCACACAAAAAAAAAAAAAAAAAAAAATCGCAGATTGCCGCCATTACTAGTAAAAATAAAAATAAAATAAAAATGACATAAATCTTTCTCCTAGTTTGTAGAAGCAATAACTTTTGCGCAAACCAATCAATATACACTTACTGCGATTTTTTTTTTATAACCAAAAATATGTAACAGAATATAAATTGGACTAAAATGATGAAAACATTTGATTTTTTAAATTTTTTATTAAATATTTCATAGTAGAAATCAAAAAATATTGTTTGTTTTTTTTTTTTTTTCAAAATGGTGGGCCTGTTTTTGTTTATAGTGCAAAAAAAAAAAAAAAACGCAGGAGGTTGTCAAATACCAGCAAAAGAAAGCTCTATAGGGAAAAAAAGGGCATCAGTTTTATTTGTGTAAAGTGTCGCATGACTACACAAAAAATAAAAATAAATAAATAAATAAAAAAAAAAAAAAATCGCAGATCGCCGCCATTACTAGTAAAAAAATAAATAAAAAAAATTACATAAATCTTTCCCCTAGTTTGTAGATGCGATAAATTTTGTGCAAAGCAATCAATATTCACTTATTGGTATTTTTTTTCTTTTTTTTTTTAACCAAAAATATGTAGCAGAATACAAATTTGCCTAAAATTATGAAAAATTTAGATTTTTTTTTAATGGGAATGTTATATAGCAGAAAGTGAAAAATATTGTTTTTTTTTTCAGAATTGTTGCTCCTTTTTTGTTTATAGTGCAAAAAATAAAAAAATCGCAGAGGTGATCAAATACCACCAAAATAAATCTCTATTTGTGGGAAAATAAGGACGTCAATTGTATTTGGGTACAGCGTCGCACGACCGCGCAATTGTCAGTTAAAATAACACAGTGCTGAATCGCAAAAAATGGCCTGGTCATTAAGGGGGGCAAATCCTTCCGGTCCAGAAGTGGTTAAGGTGACACTTTGTTGGACACACAAGTCCTGCAGAGGTCAATGAAGTCATTGATAACAGAGGGGCCCCGGGGGCCCCGCAGGAAACCAGGTGGCCTGTTTAAGTGGCCGGCTAATGGCGTGCTGCCTGTGAGGAGGATGGAAGTGCCTCGGGGAGGAGAGATAGAGGAGGACAGGTGGAGAGGAAGGAGGACAACAATAGGCGAGGCGCTCAGCCATGCCGCACCTTACCGTCTGCTCTGACCTCTCACCATACAACACTTAACGTGTCATACAGGACCTCACAAAAGTAAGTACACCCCTCACATTTCTGTAAATATTTTATTCTATCTTTTCATGTGACAACACTGAAGAAATGACACTTTGCTACAATGTAAAGTAGTGAGTGTACAGCTTGTATAACAGTGTAAATTTGCTGTCCCCTCAAAATAACTCAACACACAGCCATTAATGTCTAAACCGCTGGCAACAAAAGTGAGTACACCCCAAAGTGACAATGTCCAAAATTGGGCCCAAAGTGCCAATATTTTGTGTGACCATCATTATTTTCCAGCACTGCCTTAACCCTCTTGGGCATGGAGTTCACCAGAGCTTCACAGGTTGCCACTGGAGTCCTCTTCCACTCCTCCATGATGACATCACAGAGCTGGTGGATGTTAGAGACCTTGCGCTCCTCCACCTTCTGTTTAAGGATGCCCCACAGATGCTCAATAGGGTTTAGGTCTGGAAGTGACAATGTCCAAGTTGGGAAAAATTAGCCATTTTCCCTCCCCGGTGTCATGTGACTCGTTAGTATTACAAGGTCTCAGGTGTGAATGGGGAGCAGGTGTGTTACATTTAGTGTTATCGCTCTCACTCTCTCATACTGGTCACTGGAAGTTCAACATGGTACCTCATGGCAAAGAACTCTCTGAGGATCTGAAAAAAATAATTGTTGCTCTACATAAAGATGGCCTAGGGTATAAGATTGCCAAGACCCTGAAACTGAGCTGCAGCACGGTGGCCAAGACCATACAGCAGTTTAACAGGACAGGTTCCACTCAGAACAGGCCTCGCCATGGTCCACCAAAGAAGTTGAGTGCACGTGCTCAGCGTCATATCCAGAGGTTGTGTTTGGGAAATAGACGTATGAGTGCTGCCAGCATTGCTGCAGAGGTTGAAGGGGTGGGGGGTCAGCCTGTCAGTGCTCAGACGATACGCCGCACACTGCATCAAATTGGTCTGCATGGCTGTCATCCCAGAAGGAAGCCTCTTCTAAAGATGATGCACAAGAAAGCCCGCAAACAGTTTTCTGAAGACAAGCAGACTAAGGACATGGATTACTGGAACCATCTCCTGTGCTCTGATGAAACCAAGATAAACTTATTTGGTTCAGATGGTGTCAGGCGTGTGTGGTGGCAACCAGATGAGGAGTACAAAGAAAAGTGTGTCTTCCCTACAGTCAGGCATGGTGGTGGGAGTGTCATGGTCTGGGGCTGCATGAGTGCTGCCGGCACTGGGGAGCTACAGATCATTGAGGGAACCATGAATGCCAACATGTACTGTGACATACTGAAGCAGAGCATGATCCCCTCCCTTCAGAGACTGGGGGGCAGGGCAGTATTCCAACATAACGACCCCAAACACCTCCAAGATGACCACTGCCTTGCTAAAGAAGCTGAGGGTAAAGGTGATGGACTGGCCAAGCATGTCTCCAGACCTAAACCCTATTGAGCATCTGTGGGGAATCCTCAAACAGAAGGTGGAGGAGCGCAAGGTCTCTAACATCCACCAGCTCTGTGATGTCATCATGGAGGAGTGGAAGAGGACTCCAGTGGAAACCTGTGAAGCTCTGGTGAACTCCATGCCCAAGAGGGTTAAGGCAGTGCTGGAAAATAATGGTGGCCACACAAAATATTGTCACTTTGGGCCCAATTTGTACATTGTCACTTAGGGGTGTACTCACTTTTGTTGCCAGCGGTTTAGACATTAATGGTTGTGTGTTGAGTTATTTTGAGGGGACAGCAAATTTACACTGTTATACAAGCTGTACACTCACTACTTTACATTGTAGCAAAGTGTCATTTCTTCAGTGTTGTCACATGAAAAGATAGAATAAAATATTTACAAAAATGTGAGGGGTGTACATACTTTTGTGAGATACTGTATACTGTATCCTACCCGTCCTCACATATGGGGGCTGCATTCGTTTTCTTTTTTAAGGCATTTTTTTTTTTACCCTTAAAGGGTAAGTTCACCTTTTCTTGAAAAATGAATAAATATCCCGACCACCCGTCCAGACGCTGATGCACATGGCGGCTGTCATGCCTCCTGGCCTTTACACCGCAACACACAGCCCTGATGTTAAGGAGACCCTACTAGAAGCTCTATGCTGATCTATGGGCATGCAAAAGCAAATAGACCTGTTATCAGGACTACAAAACACTCCTTGAGTTGTTTGATGTCTTTTTTTTCCCACAAACAGAGCTTTCTTTTGGTGCTATTTGATCACCTCTGCGATTTTTAATTTTTGAGGTATAAACAAAAAAAAAAAAAAAAAAAGCAATATTTTTTATTTTCTGCTATATAACATTCCCAAATACAAAAAAAAAATTAAAAATCACATTGTTTCATCATTTTAGGCCAATTTTGTATTCTGCTACATATTTTTGGTAAAAAAAAAAAAAATCGCAATAAGCTTATTTTGATTGGTTTGCACAAAAGTTATCGCGTCTACAAACTACGGGAAAGATTTCTGTCATTTTTATTTATTTTTTATTTATTATTTTATTTATTTTTACTAGTAATGGCGGCGATCTGTGATTTTTTGCGAGACTGCGACATTGCGGCGGACAGATCGGACCCCTGATTAACATTTTTGACACTTTTTGGGGGGGACCAGTGACATTACTACAGAAATCAGTGCATACAGTACATATGCACTGTTACTGTACTAATGACACTGGCAGGGAAGGGGTTAACACAGTGGGTGAGCAAAGGGTTAAATGTAAGCCTAGGGGAGTGATTCTAACTGTATGGGGGCGTGGCTTGTGAAATGACCATAGAGACATGTGATCCTATATAGAAGGATCACAGGCACTCTGATCATTCCAGGGAGAAGAACGGTCTTCTGTGTTTACAACAGCTGACCGTTCTCCCTCAGCGGAGGAACAATCGGGGGTGTCAGGCCGCAATCGGAGCTGCCTACCCCGTGCATCGGAGTCCCCGCTGACGAGGCGCACGCTCGCCCCCTAGATGCCGGCGCATGACCGACGTACAGCTACGTCGGTTCGCGCAGGAGGGGCTGCCTGCTGCAGTAAATCTGCGGCGAGTGGCCCACAACCGGTTAAACCCAAACTGATAGGCTCATCCACTAGCTTCGCTGGCCATACTGCATTTCTGGCAGGATCCACACTGCATGTTCCAACCATCTTTACCTACCAGTTATTATATTGTCCAGTGGTGAGTTATGCTCCTGAAGAAGCGGCTTGGCGAAACATGTTGAGCGGACGCTCCAATCATCACCACATAGCACGGCGGCCACGCTGACATCCCCTGAGGGGCTCTTGGTAATATTATCATCATTGTCCCCTCAGGGGATCCGGCTACATGACCAGCATTGCTATTTGGATTTTATAGTCTTGTTATCTTGTCTATGCCGTATTCTTGATGTTTTTAAATTGTATATCATTATTATGTATTTATACATTTTGATACTTTTTACCTCTGTGCCCTATAAAGTTCGTATTTCCAATCCAGTCTCTATATTTCCCACCATAATGGGGCACACTGCTTACTTCATGCATTCAGATCGCCACCCCTGGTAATGCATCATCCAAACCCCTTTCTCATCCCAGTATTCTGTTGGCTTTGCTTGCAGCAGCTTGGCATTGAATGCCATTGCCAAGCCTGTTGTCCACCAGGACCCCCAAGTCCTTTTCCATCTAAGACTCCCCCAGAGGTTCCCCCCCCTAGTGAGTAACTTGCGTTCGTATTTCTGACACCCAAATGCATTACCTTAAATTTTTCAACATTAAACCTCATCTGCCACGTAATTGCCCCCCACCCACCCCCATTATTTTGTTCAGGTCTTCTTATAGGGTTACCACGTCCTTTATAGGAGAGGCATAACTAGAACCTTCAGGGCAACGGTGCAAGAAATCCGGAAAGGCCCAGCGGAACCCCTCCCTTCAAGCCTGGGGCTCTTCCCACTGATCCTGGGGCCCTTTACTCTCATTGTGGGGCCCTTTATTACGGACCCTTACACAAGTTCTGCACTGGGCCCCCTTCCTGCCATCTTGGGGCCTCCCCGCGGTGGTGGAATGCCAGGGCCTGGTCGCAAGTGTGACCTTTGCGATCCTGGAAGTTCACCCACTGCTGTCAGTAGATTTTATTTTTTGATATTTTAATTGTATTTTTTTATCATTTTATTTTATTACAATGTGACTGACTATGACTCTGTCCATTCAGAAAAGGAAGGAGCTGGTAAATTACATATTTGCTGACCCCTTCCTGGTTCTCCATTGTGACACATCCCCTGCAGCAGCCGGCAGGGGAGGGAGCACAGTGGGGGGGGGGGGGCAGGGGAGCACACAGGGGCCCAGAGACAGCAGAACACAAGTGAACTGGATGGGAGGAGTGGCGGGGGCAGCATACAGAGGAACCAATCTCCTCCATTTTCCTCCTGCAGCTACAGGAGGAAAAAAAGAGGACAGTGATTTCGCTACATGATACCACCCCCCCGCCCCCCAAAGAGCCGCATAGGCCCCCAGGAGCATGGGGCCCGGGTGCAACCCCTGTAGTTACCCCCCTGGTGCATAGAAGATATTGGCCTGCTTAGCTTAGTATCGTCCACAAATACCGAGATTGTGCTAGATATCCCATCAGGCGTCAAACTGGCGGCCCTCCAGCTGTTACGGAACTACAAGTCCCATGATGCTTTGCAGTTACAAGTATGACTCCTATAGTTCTGCAAAAGCTGGAGGGCTGCCAGTTTGTCACCTCACATGACGGCGGGCAGGGCCGGGCGGGCGGCGGTAGGTCGTTTATGAATAAATGAAATTACTGATGGCATCTAAGAGCAGAAATGCGTCAGCATCTCTTATACATAGGATTCCTTGGTATTCCTAAGGGGATGTACTAAAGAAAAAAGGGAAAAAAACTCCTGGAAGTCATCCATCTCTGCAAAACCCCATAAGAAGGTGTAAGAAGGCCTGACACATATAGGGAGCCTGGAAAAGGTGACAAGACAATCAGCTCAGCCTATTTGTGGAAAAAAAAAAAAGGAGTGATCCTGCAAACCATGCAGAAGTGAGCGGTGAAGCTCCGCCCATCCACCATAGACAAACACTGCCTCTCACATCACACATTCGACCCTAAAAAGGGTCACAAGGTCAAATGAAAGGGTCGCTGTAGTGCACTCTAATGTTGAAGTCCCGACTAGAATAGAGGAATCTCCGTGTGGCTCCGTATAAACAAAAAAGCAAGACACAATCTAGTGCTCTCTGTATGCTTTATAAAATGTATTCACTCAAAAACATAGGAAAGGTACTTACAAAGCAAGGCACTGATCCAGTGCATAAAAACAGCGTGTACAATCAAAGCAATGTGATGGCTGCGGGTGACGTCACACATTGCTCCTCCCCTCCCGTACGCGTTACGTCCGTGGACGGGACTTCTTCAGCGGGATCGGAACAAGGTCTAACCATGACTACAGGACCCTAAGGCAATATCTCTAAGGAGAAAGGAACCACCCCCTGCCTTCCTGACAGACACTCTGCCTACAGATATAATGTATATATGTATATATATATATATATGTAAAGTCCCAAATAGAATAGAGGAATCTCTGTATAAACAAAAAGTAAAAGACACAAACTAGTGCTCGCTGTATGCTTCATAAAAAGTATTCATTCAAAAACATAGGAAATGTACAAAGAAGGCACCGATTCAGTGCATAAAAACAGCGTGTACAATCAAAACAATGTGATGGCTGCAGGTGACGTCACACGTTGCTCCTCCCCCCGTACGCGTTATGTCCGTGGACGGGACTTCTTCAGCGGGATCAGAACAACGTCTAACACCCGCTTTTACATATTCGCTACCTTGACTACAGGACGCTAAGGCAGTATCACTAAGGAGGAAGGAACCGCTCCCTGCCTTGCCAACAGAGACACTCTGCCTACAGATATAATCTATATGTATATAAAGTCCCAACTAGAATAGAGGAATCTCTGTGTGGCTCCGTATAAACAAAAAGCAAAAGACACAATCTAGTGCTGTCTGTATGCTTCATAAAATGTATTCAAACACATAGGAAAGGTACTTACAAAGCAAGGCACTGATCCAGCGCATAAAAACAGCGTGTACAATCAAAGCCCCCTGATGACGTCTGTGATGAAACGCGTTTGGCGGAGCTGGCTCTGCGTACACTTCGTCACATCCGGAGGTCGGCCATTTTGTTGGATTGAAACAATACATGTTTATTGTACTATAGGCGCTTTTTTTTTTTTAACCAGACCTCTGGTGAGTGTAATTTTATCCTTTGAATAAATTGGAACTAACTTACTACACTATGAGTCTTTTCTTTTAGCTCTCTTTCAGTTTATATGTACCCCATCCTGGATGTTGAAAGGTTTGGATCCTGGATGTTGTTGAATGGTTTGGATCCTGGATGTTGTTGAATGGTTTGGATACACGACTGACCCAGATTTTAAGGCTGAGTGATCCTTTAAATCACCCATTGCGCTGTTTGACCGCTGTGGGAGCAATGGTCTGTTGATTGTGGTAAGGGACAGTGTGTTTATTGGTGACGGTGGAGGATCGTGTTCACACTCTCATATGGATATCACACCAGGGTGGAAGATTTTGGTTTAACTACCATAGAACCTTTCAATGTTTATGTGGTCATATGATCACTTATTTTAAAGCGCTGTATTTTGTTTATATTGCACTTCTGTCCTATCAGTGTTTTATGCTAGCTGCTGTTTATCATTAGAAGCGCGGGTTCGTTGTGTTTTTGTAATCAAAGCAATGTGATGGCAGCGGATGACGTCATACGTTGCTCCTCCCCCCGTACGCGTTACGTCCCTGGGCGGGACTTCTTCAGCAGGATCAGAACGTCTAACACCTGCTCTTAAATACATATAGTTACATAGTAGTGTTTTATGCTAGCTGCTGTTTATCATTAGAAGCGCGGGTCCGTTGTGTTTTTGTAATCAAAGCAATGTGATGGCAGCAGGTGATGTCATACGTTGCTCCTCCCCCGTACGCGTTACGTCCCTGGGCGGGACTTCTTCAGCAGGATCAGAACGTCTAACACCTGCTCTTAAATACATATAGTTACATAGTAGTGTTTTATGCTAGCTGCTGTTTATCATTAGAAGCGCGGGTCCGTTGTGTTTTTGTAATCAAAGCAATGTGATGGCCGCGGGTGACGACATGCGTTGCTCCTTCCCCCGTACGCGTTACGTCCGTGGGCGGGACTTCTTCGCCTTGCAGACAGAGACACTCTGCCTACAAATATAATGCCGTGACGGCTCCAAAAAGAATGTCAAAACCTACAAAAACTGGTTAGAGGACATTACCTGCCTGCCAATCAAATAGGTAAACGCAGGTTAAAAGGGAACTCTAGCGTCCACAAAAATGAGTATTTATAGTAAAAAAAAAAAAAAGGAAAATACTAAAACATATAAAAGTAATTAATGACGTAAACCATCAAGAAGCATACAGAGAGCACTATATTGTGTCTTTTTCTTTTTGTTGATACGGAGCCACACAGAGATTCCTCGATTCTAGTTGGGACTTTATATGCATAAACATTATATCTGTAGGCCGGGTGTCTCTGTCAGGAAGGCAGGGGGTGGTTCCTTTCTCCTTAGTGATATTGCCTTGTATAGTGTGTGTAGCCTGTATTTAAGAGCGAGTGTTAGACATTGTTCCGATCCTGCTGAAGAAGTCCCGTCCACTGACGTAACGAGTACGGGGGAAGGAGCAACGTGTGATGTCACCCGCGGCCATCAGTGCCTTCTTTGTAAGTACCTTTCCTACGTTTTTAAATAAATACATTTTATGAAGCATACAGAGAGCACTAGATTGTGTCTTTTGCTTTTTGTTTATACGGAGCCCCACGGAGATTCCTCTACCCGTGGCCATCACATTTCTTTGATGAAGTGGTTCATGGATCGCCTTATTTGCACCTTATATTGTTATTGTTTGTTTTATAGTGCACTGCGCTGTATTTATTATTCACTAAAGAGGTTTTAGGTATTGACCTTTAGTGTTAAGCTGTCATTTCATTATTTTATTTTATTTTATTTCATTCATTCGTTTGCGCTGAATATTGTTTTATTTGGTATGACAGCCTGAGCCTGGGCTACAACCAGACCACACCCCCAACGCATTTCACTTAGTCATGGGGATGATATGTAATAAAAAACTTTACATTTGAATTGAAGGTTGGGTGCCGACCTTTCACTATTCGGATGCATGTGTTGCCGGCTTGTCTAGCTATGGTCTTGGCACATCCCATATGTAGTATACGGGAAGTAGTACCTTGGCACATCCCATATGTAGTATAGGGGGAGTAGTACCTTGGCACATCCCATATGTAGTATAGGGGGAGTAGTACCTTGGCACATCCCATATGTAGTATAGGGGGAGTAGTACCTTGGCACATCCCATATGTAGTATAGGGGAAGTAGTACCTTGGCACATCCCATATGTAGTATAGGGGGAGTAGTACCTTGGCACATCCCATATGTAGTATAGGGGGAGTAGTACCTTGTCACATCCCATATGTAGCATAGGGGGAAGTAGTACCTTGGCACATCCCATATGTAGTATAGGGGAAGTAGTACCTTGGCACATCCCATATGTAGTATAGGGGGAGTAGTACCTTGGCACATCCCATATGTAGTATAGCAGGAGTAGTACCTTGGCACATCCCATATGTAGTATAGGGGAAGTAGTACCTTGGCACATCCCATATGTAGTATAGGGGGAAGTAGCACATTGGCACATTCCATATGTACTGTAGTATAGGGAAGTAGTACCATGCCTGCGCATTGTAGAATTTGTGGCCCCTGTAGAGTGACCGGCAGTGAAGTGGTTAATGAGATTGTTGTGCAGACGCTGGTCCCCGGTGACGTGTTGTACTCTGCAGATCCGCAGTGACTCACCTCCTTGTAGCAGGGCCTGGACGGTGCTGTAGTCATTGGCCAGGACGGCGTAGTGCAGGGCGGTGCAGCCCCGGAAGCTGGCCCGAGTATTGAGACGATTGCTGAACTCGTCCTCCCGAACCACAAAGACTGGAGGGAGAGAAGAGAGGAAGACGTCACTGAATGAGAGCAGACATGAATAATCATCGACCTAAAGACACAAATAGGATACATTGTATCCTACCAATCCTTAAATGTGGGGGCTGCATTAGTCTTCTTTTACGTTTTCTTTTTTGCCACCCTTTTATTTTCACCTGTCACACTTCCTGTCCTAGGGTGACAACGCTCACTCTATGGAGCAGCAGCTGTCACCCTCGGGTAGAACTACAGAACACCTCCCCCTCTCCTCTCTAAAAAAAGGTGGGGGAGACTGATGTGACTGGCTCAGTGATCTCTGTACAGCACTGCGGTATATGTCAGAGCTATATAAATGTATAATAATAATAGTGTGTGACTGTGGGGGGACATTAGAGTGTAAGCTCCTCTGGTACAGAGACTGATGGGAATGTTGGCACACACGGCCCGGTAGGACGCACAGAACATTATCGGGTGATTAGCAGTGGAAGAATCCATTACATCTCCGCCTGGAGGGTGATTGCACTCTGACCCGTCACCCGGCAGGTCAAATGCTCCCTGACACCAGAGCAAGGCGGAAGAAGTGTTGCCTCTTAACCCCGGTGTCACCCGCCAGGCACGCAGCGCACAGATCATGTACACAGGATGGTGACATGTTAATAAACCCGAGAATATGAAGAATGAGAGGGCAGCGGCCTCAAATTTCTCCTTTGTGTGGGGAAGGAGGATAAATGGGAAAATTGACCAATTTTATATTATAGATCTGGGGGGTGATTTGCTTGGAGGCGGCCATTAACAAATCATTATTAGAGATCACCCCCATCATACTCCACTCTCCAGGCTCTATATATAGAACAACTCGACCAAAACAGGAGGTCATAGCCAATGAATGCCTTACCAGAATTAAAGAGTCATTCCACCTAAACTGGGTCTGTACACCCGCTGTGCCCATTATGAGGGGTTCCCACTATCCCTGTGCTGAGTTCCCGGGTCTGTACACCCGCTGTGCCCACTATGAGCGGTTCCCACCATCCCTGTGCCGAGTTCCCGGGTCTGTACACCTGCTGTGCCCATTATGAGGGGTTCTCACCACCCCTGTGCTGAGTTCCGGGGTCTGTAAACCTGCTGTGCCTATTATGAGGTGTTCTCACCATCCCTGTGCTGAGTTCCTGGGTCTGTACACCCGCTGTGCCCATTATGAGGGGTTCCCACCATCCCTGTGCTAAGGTCCCGGGTCTGTACACCTGCTATGCCCATTATGAGGGGTTCTCACCATCCCTGTGCTAAGTTCCTGGGTCTGTACACCTGCTGTGCTCATTATGAGGGGTTCCCACCATCCCTCTGCTGAACTCCCAGGTCTGTACACCTGCTGTGCCCATAATGAGGGGTTCCCACCATCCCTGTACTGAAATTTTATTTAGTTTAGATCATGGAAAATTGAACAGATGGTGGAACGTGGGTGGAGATATTTAAAGGGGAGGGGGGGGGGTTTGGGGGGCAGGGACACACAAAGGTGAACAGGTCAGGTCCTTTAACCAGCATCCGTCAAACACTGAAATATCCATTTAGGGTGGAGTGGTGGTGAGCCGGGAACCTGCGGCGGACATTAAGTCCTGGGTACCCGCTGATCGGCTCACGCTGTGTAGAATCACATTGGGAGCGAGCCACTGGTGGCGCACACTCACACCCATCACCTGGAAGTATCAGATCCTGTATATATACGTGATCCTGCGCAGCGCGGCCCCCCTGTAGCAGTTAAGCTACTATAGGGTGGTCGGCAACTAGATAATGACTGTGTATAGAACATGTTTCAGAGGAATATATATATATACTTATAAATAGGACAGTGAATGTGACTTTCACCAAAATACACTGGTGGTGAAATAACTCATTTAAAGCACATGCACCAAAATGATTCACCTGCAGGGAATGTCTGATTCACTGCTTTTTTTAAATATACCCCTTATATCATATAGATCAGTGGAGATCAACTTACATTATATAGAGGACCACAAATGTTGAGATGGTCAGAGACTGCAGACATGATACAGGAGATGGTCAGAGACTGCAGACATGATACAGGAGATGGTCAGAGATTGCAGACATGGAACAGGAGATGGTCAGAGATTGCAGACATGGTACAGGAGATGGTCAGAGACTGCAGACATGATACAGGAGATGGTCAGAGACTGCAGACATGATACAGGAGATGGTCAGAGACTGCAGACATAGTACAGGAGATGACAAGAGACTGCAGACATGATACAGGAGATGGTCAGAGACTGCAGACATGGCACAGGAGACGGTCAGGGACTGCAGACATGGTACAGGAGACGGTCAGGGACTGCAGACATGGTACAGGAGACGGTCAGGGACTGCAGACATGGTACAGGAGATGGTCAGAGACTGCAGACATGGTACAGGAGACGGTCAGAGACTGCAGACATGGTACAGGAGATGGTCAGAGACTGCAGACATGGTACAGGAGACGGTCAGAGACTGCAGACATACAACAGGAGATGGTCAGAGACTGCAGAAATGATACACGAGATGGTCAGAGACTGCAGACATAGTACAGGAGATGGTCAGAGACTGCAGACATGGTACAGGAGATGGTCAGAGACTGCAGACATGGTACAGGAGATGGCCAAAGACTACAGACATAGTACAGCAGATAGTCAGAGACTGCAGACATGGTACAGGAGACGGTCAGAGACTGCAGACATAGTACAGCAGATAGTCAGAGACTGCAGAAATGATACACGAGATGGTCAGAGACTGCAGACATAGTACAGGAGATGGTCAGAGACTGCAGACATAGTACAGGAGATGGTCAGAGACTGCAGACATGGTACAGGAGACGGTCAGAGACTGCAGACATGGTACAGGAGATGGCCAAAGACTACAGACCTAGTACAGCAGATAGTCAGAGACTGCAGAAATGATACACGAGATGGTCAGAGAACGCAAACATAGTACAAGAGACAGTCAGGGACTACAGACACATTACTGTAGATGGAGCTGCTGGAGATTTTTGTTACTAAATAAACAAAACCATTTAACCAATAAAAATATATTCTTTAGATTGGATTCTATTTTTGGTTTGGGTAAACATCTTGGTAAGGATAACATACAGACTAATATCTGCAGGGGCCTGAAGGGCCACACAGGAAGTGTCCAAGGGCCACAGCTTGGGCTCTAATGATTTACGTTAATGGTATATACTGTATACATTGATGATATTCTATATAGATGATACTACATTAGACATGGATGGGACTCTATATACACTGAACACAAATTATAAACGTAACACTTTTGTTTTTGCCCCCATTTTTCATGAGCTGAACTCAAAGATCTCAGACTTTTCTATGTACACAAAAGGCCGATTTCTCTCCAATATTCTTCACAAATCTGTGTAAATCTGTGTTAGTGAGCACTTCTCCTTTGCCGGGATAATCCACCCACCTCACAGGTGTGGCATATCAAGATGCTGATTGGACAGCATGATTATTGCACAGGTGTGCCTTAGGCTGCCACAATAAAAGGCCACTCTAACATGTGCAGTTTTACTGTATTGGGGGGTCCAGGGGGGGGGGGGGTTCCGAAAACCAGTTAGTATCTGGTGTGACCACCATTTGCATTTGCCTAAGGCAGTGCAACACATCTCCTTGGCATAGAGTTGATCAGGTTGGTGATTGGTTCCTGTGGAATGTTGGTCCACTCCTCTTCAATGGCTGTGCGAAGTTGCTGGATATTGGCAGGACCTGGAACACGCTGTCGTATACGCCATCCAGAGCATCCCAAACATGCTCAATGGGTGACATGTCCGGTGAGTATGCTGGCCATGCAAGAACTGGGATGTTTTCAGCTTCCAGGAATTGTGTACAGATCCTTGCCCCATGGGGCTGCACATTATCATGCTGCAACATGAGGGGATGGTCGTGGATGAATGGCACAACAATGGGCCTCAGGATCTCGTCACAGTATCTCTGTGCATTCAAAATGCCATCAATAAAATGCACTTGTGTTCCTTGTCCATAACATACGCCTGCCCATATCACAACCTCACCGCCACCATGGGCCACTCCATCCACAACATACGCCTGCCCATACCATAACCTCACAGCCACCATGGGCCACTCCATCCACAACATACGCCTGCCCATACCATAACCCCACCGCCACCATGGGCCACTCCATCCACAACATACGCCTGCCCATACCATAACCCCACCGCCACCATGGGCCACTCCATCCACAACGTACGCCTACCCATACCATAACCCCACCACCACCATGGGCCACTCCATCCACAACGTACACCTGCCCATACCATAACCCCACCGCCACCATGGGCCACTCCATCCACAACGTACACCTGCCCATACCATAACCCTACCGCCACCATGGGCCACTCCATCCACATTGTACGCCTGCCCATACCATAACCCCACTGCCACCATGGGCCACTCCATCCACAACGTACGCCTGCCCATACCATAACCCTACCGCCACCATGGGCCACTCCATCCACAATGTACGCCTGCCCATACCATAACCCCACCATGGGCCACTCAATCCACAACGTACGCCTGCCCATACCATAACCCTACCGCCACCATGGGCCACTCCATCCACAATGTACGCCTGCCCATACCATAACCCCACCATGGGCCACTCAATCCACAACGTACGCCTGCCCATACCATAACCCCCCCACCGCTACCATGGGCCACTCCATCCACAACCTATGCCTACCCATACCATAACCCCACCACCACCATGGGCCACTCTATCCACAACATACACCTGCCCATACCATAACCCCACCGCCACCATGGGTCACTCCATCCACAACGTACGCCTGCCCATACCATAACCCCACCGCCACCATGGGCCACTCCATCCACAACGTACGCCTGCCCATACCATAACCCTACCGCCACCATGGGCCACTCCATCCACATTGTACGCCTGCCCATACCATAACCCCACTGCCACCATGGGCCACTCCATCCACAACATATGCCTGCCCATACCATAATCCCACCGCCACCATGGGCCACTCCATCCACAACATACGCCTGCCCATGCCATAACCCCACTGCCACCATGGGCCACTCCATCCACAACATACGCCTGCCCGAACCATAGCCCCATCGCCACCATGGGCCACTCCTTGCACAACGTACGCCTGCCCATACCATAACCCCAGCGCCACCATGGGCCACTCCATCCACAATGTACGCCTGCCCATACCATAACCCCACCGCCATCATGGGCCACTCCACCCACAACGTACGCCTGCCCATACCATAACCCCACCGCCACCATGGGCCACTCCACCCACAACGCTGACATCAGCAAACCGCTCACCCACAGGACGCCATACACCCTGTCTGCCATCTGCCCTGTACAGTGAAAACCGGGATTCATCTGTCAAGAGAACACCTCTCCAAAGTGCCAGACACCATCGAATGTGAGCAATTGCCCGCTCAAATCAGTTAAGATGACGAACAGGTGGAGACCCCGATGAGGACGATGAGCATGCAGATGAGCTTCCCTGAGACGGTTTCTGATAGTTTGTGCAGAAATTCTTTGGTTATGCAAACCGATTGTTGCAGCAGCTGTCCGGCTGGCTGGTCTCAGACCATCTTGGAGGTGAAGATGCTGGATGTGGAGGTCCTGGGCTGGTGTGGTTACACGTGGTCTGTGGTTGTGAGGCCGGTTGGATGTACTGCCAAATTCTCTGAAACGCCTTTGGAGACGGCTTATGGTAGAGAAATTAACATTCAATTCACGGACAACAGCTCTGGTGGACATTCCTGCAGTCAGCATGCCAATTGCACGCTCCCTCAAAACTTGTGACATCTGTGGCATTGTGCTGTGTGATAAAACTGCACATTTTAGAGTGGCCTTTTATTGTGGCCAGCCTAAGGCACACCTGTGCAATAATCATGCTGTCTAATCAGCATCTTGATATGCCACACCTGTGAGGTGGATGGATTATCCCGGCAAAGGAGAAGTGATCACTAACACAGATTTACACAGATTTGTGAACAATATAGAGGCTGACCCCCCCCCCACCCCTTCAACCTCTGCAGCAATGCTGGCAGCACTCATACGTCTATTTCCCAAACACAACCTCTGGATATGACGCTGAGCACGTGCACTCAAATTCTTTGGTCGACCATGGTGAGGCCTGTTCTGAGTGGAACCATTCCTGTTAAATCGCTGTACGGTCTTGGCCACCGTGCTGCAGCTCAGTTTCAGGGTCTTTGCAATCTTCTTATAGCCTAGGCCATCTTTATTTAGAGCAACAATTCTTTTATTTCAGATCCTCCGAGAGTTCTTTGCCATGAGGTGCCACGTTGAACTTCGAGTGACCAGTATGAGAGAGTGAGAGCGATAACACCAAATTTAACAGACCTGCTCCCCATTCACACCTGAAACCTTGTAACACTAACGAGACACCGGGGAGGGAAAATGGCTAATTGGGCACAAATTAGACATTGTCACTTAGGGGTGTACTCACTTTTGTTGCCAGTGGTTTAGACATTAATGGCTGTGTGTTGAGTTATTTTGAGGGGACAGCAAATTTACACTGTTATACAAGCTGTACACTCACTACTTTACATTGTAGCAAAGTGTCATTTCTTCAGTGTTGTCACATGAAAAGATAAAATAAAATATTTACAGAAATGTGAGGGGTGTACTTACTTTTGTGTTTGTGAAATACTGTATATAGATGATATACACTGTACACATAGGTGGGACTTTATATAGATGGCATTACATAGACATGGATGGGATTCTATATAGGTGGCATTACATAGACATGGATGGGATTCTATATAGATGGCATTACATAGACATGGATGGGATTCTATATAGGTGGCATTACATAGACATGGATGGGATTCTATATAGATGGCATTACATAGACATGGATGGGATTCTATATAGGTGGCATTACATAGACATGGATGGGATTCTATATAGATGGCATTACATAGACATGGCTGGGATTCCATATAGATGGCATTACATAGACATGGATGGGATTCCATATACGTGGCATTACATAGACATGGATGGGATTCTATATAGATGGCATTACATAGACATGGATGGGATTCTATATAGATGGCATTACATAGACATGGCTGGGATTCTATATAGATGGCATTACATAGACATGGCTGGGATTCTATATAGATGGCATTACATAGACATGGCTGGGATTCTATATAGGTGGCATTACATAGACATGGATGGGATTCTATATAGGTGGCATTAAATAGACATGGATGGGATTCTATATAGGTGGCATTACATAGACATGGATGGGATTCTATATAGATGGCATTACATAGACATGGATGGGATTCTATATAGATGGCATTACATAGACATGGATGGGATTCTATATAGATGGCATTACATAGACATGGATGGGATTCTATATAGAAGGCATTACATAGACATGGCTGGGATTCTATATAGGTGGCATTACATAGACATGGATGGGATTCTATATGGGTGGCGTCACATAGACATGGATGGGATTCTATATGGGTGGCGTCACATAGACATGGATGGGATTCTATATAGAAGGCATTACATAGACATGGATGGGATTCTATATAGATGGCATTACATAGACATGGATGGGATTCTATATAGGCGGCATTACATAGACATGGATGGGATTCTATATGGGTGGCGTCACATAGACATGGATGGGATTCTATATGGGTGGCGTCACATAGACATGGATGGGATTCTATATGGGTGGCGTCACATAGACATGGATGGGATTCTATATAGATGGCCTTACACAGACATGGCTGGGATTCTATATAGATGGCATTACATAGACATGGATGGGATTCTATATAGATGGCATTACATAGACATGGATGGGATTCTATATAGATGGCATTACATAGACATGGATGGCATTCTATATAGATGGCATTACATAGACATGGCTGGGATTCTATATAGATGGCATTACATAGACATGGCTGGGATTCTATATAGATGGCATTACATAGACATGGATGGGATTCTATATAGATGGCATTACATAGACATGGATGGGATTCTATATAGATGGCATTACATAGACATGGATGGCATTCTATATAGATGGCATTACATAGACATGGCTGGGATTCTATATAGATGGCATTACATAGACATGGATGGGATTCTATATAGATGGCATTACATAGACATGGATGGGATGCTATATAGAAGGCATTACAAAGACATGGCTGGGATTCTATATAGATGGCATTACATACACATGGCTGGGATTCTATATAGGTTGCATTACATAGACATGGATGGGATTCTATATAGATGGCATTACATACACATGGATGGGATTCTATATAGGTGGCATTACATAGACATGGATGGGATTCTATATAGATGGCATTACATAGACATGGATGGGATTCTATATAGGTGGCATTACATAGACATGGATGGGATTCCATATAGATGGCATTACATAGACATGGATGGGATTCCATATACGTGGCATTACATAGACATGGATGGGATTCTATATAGATGGCATTACATAGACATGGATGGGATTCTATATAGGTGGCATTACACAGACATGAATGTGATTCCATATAGATGGCATTACATAGACATGGATGGGATTCTATATAGGTGGCATTACATACACATGGATGGGATTCTATATAGGTGGCATTACACAGACATGAATGTGATTCCATATAGATGGCATTACATAGACATGGATGGGATTCCATATACGTGGCATTACATAGACATGGATGGGATTCTATATAGATGGCATTACATAGACATGGATGGGATTCTATATAGATGGCATTACATAGACATGAATGGGATTCTATATAGGTGGCATTACATAGACATGGATGGGATTCTATATAGATGGCATTACATAGACATGGCTGGGATTCTATATGGATGGCATTACATAGACATGGATGGGATTCTATATAGATGGCATTACATAGACATGGATGAGATTCTATATGGATGGCATTACATAGACATGGATGGGATTCTATATGGGTGGCGTCACATAGACATGGATGGGATTCTATATAGAAGGCATTACATAGACATGGATGGGATTCTATATAGAAGGCATTACATAGACATGGATGGGATTCTATATGGGTGGCGTCACATAGACATGGATGGGATTCTATATGGGTGGCGTCACATAGACATGGATGGGATTCTATATAGATGGCATTACATAGACATGGATGGGATTCTATATAGAAGGCATTACATAGACATGGATGGGATTCTATATAGAAGGCATTACATAGACATGGATGGGATTCTATATAGATGGCATTACATAGACATGGATGGGATTCTATATAGAAGGCATTACATAGACATGGCTGGGATTCTATATAGGCGGCATTACATAGACATGGCTGGGATTCTATATAGATGGCATTACATAGACATGGATGGGATTCTATATAGATGGCATTACATAGACATGGATGGGATTCTATATAGATGGCATTACATAGACATGGATGGGATTCTATATAGATGGCATTACATAGACATGGATAGGATTCTATATAGATGGCATTACATAGACATGGATGGGATTCTATATAGATGGCATTACATAGACATGGATGGGATTCTATATGGGTGGCATTACATAGACATGGATGGGATTCTATATAGGTGGCATTACATAGACATGGCTGGGATTCTATATGGATGGCATTACATAGACATGGATGGGATTCTATATGGGTGGCATTACATAGACATGGATGGGATTCTATATAGATGGCATTACATAGACATGGATGGGATTCTATATAGATGGCATTACATAGACATGGATGGGATTCTATATAGATGGCATTACATAGACATGGATGGGATTCTATATGGATGGCATTACATAGACATGGATGGGATTCTATACTCGGATTTGATGGCTATTCTAATATATATATATATATATATATATATATATATATATATATATATATATTATGAAGACTTCAGTCCCCCATAAATGCGGTTGGTCAGGCGTGGCGGCGGGGAGATTCCAGGAAGGGTTAAGAGAAGACGTTGCGGGATGAGTGCTGTGTGTCAGGGAAGATGAATCTGAGATACTAGGCAGGAGGAAGGTAAAAAGATTAAAGTCTTATTATTATTGGGTGTGTGTGTGTGTCTGCTCCCCCCTCCCCCTCCCCCCCCCCTGACATGACAGCTCAGTCATCATCCGCAAGAAATACCGGAGCGGGACATTATGATGGTAAACTCGATAAAGCGTCAGGGGGAGCCTCGTCTCCCATCCATCACCGGAACGCCTGGAAAATTTCAGCTCGCTGCCGGCCCCGCAAATGTCTGTAATATATTTTTCCTGATGCCGCCGTTTGGATGCTTTTATGAAATAGAAATATGTGTGAGCGAGGAAGGGGAGAGAGAGAGAGGGGAGGGCTCGTCTTCTGCTTCCCTTCCTAGAAAACAACCGCTGGGCCCAAGAGCTGACAATCCAAAACAGTTGGGTGCTGGGGCACCACAGTGCAAATTCCAGGCTCATTGTCTTCTATGGGAAGACTTCTGAATCGCACATGTCCTCAGTTTTAACCACTAGCCTACCACCTACCGCAGATATATGGCGGCAGGCTCCCGAGAAACGCAGTACCCGTACGGCACTTAGCGGGAGAAATCCTAGGGGCGTGCGCGCCCATTCGCCAGCGGAGAAGGTGGCCGCGACTGCCGCCAGGCACCCACGATCGCTCCCCGTGGAGACAGAACAGCGGTCTGCTGCTGAAAACACGGCAGGCCGCTGTTCTGTCAGTAATGAACACAAGGATCCTCCTATTTAGGAACACATATCTCTGTGTTGATATCATAAGCCCATCCCACACACAGTTAGAAAACACCCCCTAGGGCAGTGATGGCGAACCTTGCCACCCCAGATGTTTTGGAACTACATTTCCCATGATACTCATGCACTCTGTAGTGTAGTTGAGCATCATGGGAAATGTAGTTTCAAAACATCTGGGGTGCCAAGGTTTGCCATCACTGCCCTAGGCGCACAGGTGTCAAACTGCCGGCCCTCCAGCTGTTGCAAAACTACAAGTCCCATGAGGCATTGCAAGGCTGACAGTTACAAGCATGACTCCCACAGGCAGAGGCATGATGGGACTTGTAGTTCTGCAACAGCTGGAGGGCCACCAGTTTGACACCCCTGCATGGCGGCGGCCTAGGGAGACATTTAACCTTTTGATCGCCCCTGGTGTTAACCCCTTCCCTGCCAGTGTCATTAGTACAGTGAGAGTGCATATTTTTAGCACTGATTACTGTAGTAATAAAAAAAAGGGGACTACTGACTAATGTAATGTCACTGTAATGTAATGACAGTAATGTCACTGGTCCCCCCAAAAGTGTCAAAAATGTCAGTTAGGGGTCCGATCTGTCCGCCGCAATGTCGCAGTCCAGCTAAAAATCGCCGCTCGCCGCCATTACTAGTTAAAAAAAAAAAAAAAAGACGACATAAATCTTTCCCCCAGTTTTTAGACGCGATAACTTTTGCGCAAACCAATCAAAATACTCTTATTAGGATTGTTTTTTTTTTTTTTTTACCAAAAATATGTAGCAGAATACAAATCGGCCTAAAATAATGAAAAAAAATTAGATTTTTACATTTTTTTTTTATTGGGAATGTTATATAACAGAAAGTGAAAAAGAATTTTTTTTTTTTTTTTTCCAGAATTGTCGCTTTTTTTGTTTATAGTGCAAAAAAAAAAAAAAAAAAAAAAAAAATCGCACAGGTGATCAAATACCACCAGAAGAAATCTCTATTTGTGGGGTTAAAAAAAAAAGGACATCAATTTTTTATTTTTTTTTTTGGGTACAGCGTCGCACGGCCGCGCAATTGTCAGTTAAATTAACGCAGCGCAGAATCGCAAAAAATGGCCTGTTGATTAAGGGGGGCAAATCTTCCCCCTTAATGACCCCCTTTCCCCTTAATGACTTCTGGTTAAACGCGATTTAACCAGAAGTGGTTAAACACGATATAAAAATGAAGTGAAAAAAAAAAAAAAAAAAGGATATGGCGTAGGATTATCCCCATCCAAATGCATACCAGACCCTTAAGTCTGGTACGGATTTTGAGGAGAACCCCACACCAAATTAAAAAAAAAAAAAAAAATGGCACGGGGTCCCATACCAGACTGATATCTGAGCATGCAGCATGGCAGGGCAGGAAAGGGGGTAGTGAGCAAGTGCCCCCCTCCTCCTGAACCATACCAGGTCACATGCCCTTAACCTTGGCTGGTGGTTGTGGGGGGGTCTGCGAGCTGGGGGTTCATCATAATCTGAAAGCCCCTTTTAACAAAATCAGACCCCCACCCTGCACCATGTGAATGATTATTGGGTACATAAAAAATAACATAAAAACACAGAGACAAAAAAAAAAAAAAAAAAAGAAAAAATTGATTTTTTGTAAGAACTTACTGTAAAATCCTTTTCTCTGAAGTCTAATGACAGACGCAGCTCTCATACTTCTTATCCATTGGGTATGCTGCCCCCCTGCAGGAGTAGTTCTAGGCAGGAAAAAAAAAAAATTCTCCATGCCCACGGGGCTGTCCCCAATAGGCATAACCCCCACACCCTCTGTGCCAGCAAATAAGTTTTGTTGTAAGCCGTGAAGAAGATAGAAAAAAACCCATCCCCATATCAGAGGGGCGGATGCTGCGTCTGTCAATGGACTTCAGAGAAAAGGATTTTACGGCAAGTTCTTACAAGAATCCAGTTTTCTCTATCGTCCATTGACAGACGCAGCTCTCATACTTCTTATCCATTGGGTTATGCTGCCCCCTGCAGGAGTAGTTCTAGGCAGGAAAAAAAAGCAATTCTCCACACCAATGGGACTGTCCCCATAGGCATAACCCCCACACCCTCTGCACCAGCAAATCAGTTTTGTTGTAAGCCGTGAAGAAGATACAAAAAAACCCATCCCCATATCAGAGGGGCGGGTGCTGCGTCTGTCAATGGACCATTGGGTTTGTTTCTGCCTAGAGAAGAAGTAGGACCTAGGTTTCCTGCTGGGACTTCGGTCTCAGTTTTGTTTTTTTTATTCTTTTGAAAATATTTTGTTTAACCAGTTGGCTAAGTGTAGCCTTTGGAGTTTACATTACCATCTGGTTTGCGTTCTTCCCACCCCTCATGCCTACACTGCTTTGGGACATCTCAATGGATAAGAAGCATAAGAGCTGCGTCTGTCAATGGACGATAGAGAAAACTGGATTTTTGTAAGAACTTACCGTAAAATCCTTTTCTCTGAAGTCCATTGACAGACGCAGCACCCCGCCCCTCTGATATGAGGATGGTTTTTGTATCTTCTTCACTGCTTACAAGGAAACTGGTTTGCTGGAGCAGAGGGTGTGGGGTTATGCCTATGGGGACAGCCCCCGTAGGTGGAGAATTGCTTTTTTTCCGGCCTAAAACTACTCCTGCAGGGGGCAGCATAACCCAATGGATAAGAAGTATGAGAGCTGCGTCTGTCAATGGACGATAGAGAAAAAAAAACAATGTACCCCGAAGTAAATCCAGTGTCAATCCCGATTAATGCCGCTGGTGCCGACACGTCAATGATGTCACAAGGGGGTGGGGTCACCAGATGGCTCCGCCCCTTAGTTTATTTAGCAAAGCTGTCAAACGGTGGGAGCCGGTGTCAGGTTTAGACCTGTATTTTTATTTATTTTTTCCTCCTTTGGGTCGGCGGCAGCGGTGTTCATCATGACTGACACTGGATTTACTTTAGGGGACATTATTTAAACACAAAAAAAAACAACAAAAAAAAAAAAAGGTCCCCCAAAGTAAATCTAGCGTCAATAACTATGAATGCTTCCGGCGCTGACACTCCGAGGACGTCATGGGGGGGGGGGGGGATAAACAAAACAAAATGCATGTTCAATGTGAACCTAGCCTTAAACATGGTCCGGTCCCTCCTTTCCTCTCTATTGATTATTTCGTCCAATAGGCAGCCTCAATCATCTTAAGTTGCAGGAGGGGTGGAGCTAAGCTCAGATGTTACAGGAAAAGTCAAGAATGGCATTGAACTTCTAAATCTGGATCTGCCAATCGTTTTTCGAGGTGCGGTTTTTATGGTAGCAGCAGTCCTGAGGTTTTTTTTTTTTAACCCCTTAAATATCAGGACATTTATAAACATCTAGTAGTTTGAGGCTGAAATTTTTTTTCCCCCGCAGCGGATTGCGATTTACGTGTAATAGACTGCAATGGACCCGCACCAAAATCGCAAGTGTTGCATTTGTGATGCGTTTTGCTTTTTTAAATTTTTTTTTATTTTATGAATGAAGGACTTGTCAAAAACTGTGTGTGCGTGTTTTTTTTTTTACCTGGAACTTTTTTCTTTTTTTTTTATGTACCCCATACTAATTCACATAGAGGGGAGCTGACAGACTTCCGATGAGCACCCTGCACCCCCACAACCACCGCCCAGGGTTCTGGGGAAGAAGCCAAGGTGTTTTGGGGGGGGGGGGGTAGCCTGATATGGTTGGGGGGGGGGGTCCACACACAGGACTGCCCATTAGGACATAGAAACTGTATTCCACTCCAATACCGGTCTTGGGTCCCATCAGGTTAGCAGGGGGGGCCCTTCTAACAAGTCCACTATTCTTGGCTGGGCTTCTTGGAATTGGCTGCCTCTCCAACAGCAAAGAGGTCCCAATGCAAGGATGTACCCATAGTACTCCCAATACCAAGCCTAGGTCTCATGGGTGTGCAGAAGGTCCTTCCAGCCACTCGCTTATTCTTGGCAAGGCCTCTCTGAGTTGGCCAGCTCTACAACAAAGTGGGGCCACTGCCAGGACTGCCCTCCACTCCAATACCGGGCTCGGGCCCCATCAGGTTAGCAGGGGGGGGCCCTTCTAACCACTCCGCTACTTTTGGCTGGGCTTCTTGGAATTGGCTGCCTCTCCAACAGTAAAGAGGTCCCAATGCAAGGATGTACACATAGTACTCCCAATACCAAGCCTAGGTCTCATGGGTGTGCAGAAGGTCCTTCCAGCCACTCGCTTATTCTTGGCAAGGCCTCTCGGAGTTGGCCAGCTCTACAACAATGTGGTGCCACTGCCAGGACTGCCCTCCACTCCAATACCGGGCTCGAGCCCCATCAGGTTAGCAGGGAGGCCCTTCTAACCACTCCACTACTCTTGGCTGGGCTTCTTGGAATTGGCTGCTTCTCCAACAGCAAAGAGGTCCCAATGCAAGGACGTACCCATAGTACTCCCAATACCAAGCCTAGGTCTCATGGGTGTGCAGGAGGTGCCTCCAGTCACTTGCTTATTCTTGGCAAGGCTTCTCGGAGTTGGCCAGCTCTCCAACAACAAGGTGGCGCAACTGCCAGGAATGCCCATTAGGACGTAGAGACTCTACTCTACTCCAATACAGGCTCGGGCCCCATCAGGTCAGCAGAGGGACCCTTCCTTTTGCTCCCCTATTCTTGGCTGAACTTTTTGGAATTGGCCACCTCTCCAACAGCAAGGAGGTGCCAATGCCAGGACATACACATAGTACTCCCAAAACCAAGCCTGGGTCTCATGGGTGTGCAGAAGGTGCTTCCAGTCACTCCCTTATTCTTGGCAAGGCTTCTCGGAGTTGGCCAGCTCCCCGACAAAAAGGTGGTGCCACTGCCAGGATTGCCCTCCACTCCAATACAGGGCCCGGGTCCCATCAGGGGAGCCCTTCCAATCAATCCTCTATTTTTGGCTGGGCTTCTTGAAGTTGGCTGGCTGGCCAACAACAAGGCGGTGCCACTGCCACGACTGCCCATCAGGACGTAGAAACTCATCCCCCACCTTTCCTGGCCTGCCGGGCTGCATGCTTAGGTAAGGGTCTGGTATGGATTCGGGGAGGGGGGGGCCCACGCCATTTTTTTTTTTATGCAGGCAATTCTTTTGTTTACATTCAGCTGTCAATGGGATTTTAGGCCCAGTGATATCATCACTGGGACTCTGTGCCTCTGTATGCAATGCAGGCAGATCATGGTTGGTGGGAGGGGCTGCCAGGGTGCTGTACATAGCTTCCCAAAAACATGCCTCAGTACTCCTCCCAAGAGCCCTCAGCCCTGATGTAAGCAGTGGGCTGGCTTCACCCAATACCTGACCACAGCCAACTGCGCACAATGCCCGCGGAGTCTGCCTACTGCAAGGCCCGCCGTACACAAAGTAGTAAAAAAAAAAACACGATGTATCGGCAGACGTCGTTACTGTTGTACTTGGGAAGCGGAGCACTTATTAAGAGGGAAACGTGGCCGCTGAAAAATCCTCCAGCCGGGATTGAAAGATAGACGGCGATAGATGCCTGCCGCGCTTGACAACAATGAAATTATTCCGCGCTGAAATAAACAAGCCGCGAAGTCATAAAAAAAAAAAAAAAAAAAAAAAAAAAGCGGCAGACGCACATTTACATAATAATAACCGCTTTGTGTTTCTTCATTGCCGTATTTACAAAGAGCCAAAGTGCTCCTGACAGGGAGATTAAATATCGCTTTGCTGCCGTATTGCGTCCCCTTCTTCTCGCTCGCTGGATTCTAAGATGGAGTAATGCGCAATGTTTGAAGTCGCTGGAGGACATAAGAGATACCGGGGGATGGGAAGGTGGAGTCATGCTGGAGAAAAGCCATAACGCACCCTTTTTCTTTGGTAAAGGAGACCTGTCACTTCTGAAATATGTTGTTAATTGACTGGGTCACCAATGAGGGAAGAGCCCATCAGGTCAGGAGTGGGGGAGCTCTTCCAATCACTCCCCTATTCTTGGCTGGCCTTCTCGTAGTTGGCCACCTTGCCAACAGCAAGGCGGTGCCGCTCCCCATTAGGACATCGAGACTGTACTCCACTCCAATACCGGGCCGGGTCCCATCAGGTCAGTTAGCAGGGGGGCCCTTCCAATCACTCCCGTATTCTTGGCTGGACTTCTCGTAGTTGGCCACCTTGCCAACAGCAAGATGGTGCCACTGCCTATTAAGACATAGAGACTGTACTCCACTCCAATACCGGGCCGGGTCCCATCAGGTTAGTTAGCAGGGGGGCCCTTCCAATAACTCCCCTATTCTTGTCTGGACTTCTCCGAGTTGGCCGGCTCGCCAACAGCAAGGCAGTGCCAGTGCCTATTAGGACATAGAGACTGTACTCCACTCCAATACCAAGCCCGGGTCTCATCCGGTTAGCAAGGGGCTCTTCCAATCAATTCCCAGTTCTTGGCTGTGCATCTGAGAGTTGGCCGGCTCACCCATTAGGACGTAGAGACTCTACTCTACTCCAATACCAGCTTGGGCCCCATCAGGTCAGCAGAGGGACCCTTCCTTTTGCTCCCCTATTCTTGGCTGGACTTTTTGGAATTGGCCACCTCTCCAACAGCAAGGAGGTGCCAATGCCAGGACATACACATTGTTAACCCATGGGACCCAGGCTTGGTATTGGGAGTACTTTGTATGTCCTGGCATTGGCACCTCCTTGCTGTTGGAGAGTAGGGATGATCGAACGGTTCGGGTCCACCATCGGTTCGGCCCGAACATTGGGTGTTCGAGGTTCGGCCGAATTTAGAACTTTTTGCCCAAAAAGTTCGGAATTCGGCAACCAGAACCGCCCAAAATGCAATGCTTCAGGAAATGGGCTTTAAAAGCCTGTGATTGGACCAGAACCATTAGCAAAAGCCAATTGAGGGGGCAGGAGAATGCTAGGAATGTGATTGGAGTGACTAGGGGGTCCCTAGACCAATCATTAGTGAATACGCCCCCCAGTATATAAGATCGCCCCCGCCATATTCCCAGCATTGTTATACTGGACATGGAAGAGAGTGGAAGCAGTTCTGTTAATTTTACTTTAAAAGTGTCATTTAGCATTTATTAGTGTGAGGAAAGGGATATCTAGTGTAGTTAGAGTGCTCCTTTACACTTAAGTTAGCTTCAAAAATTTAGTTCCTGTAGGGAAAGTGTTAAGTGTCAGGGGACCGTAGTGTAGTGTAGGGTTAACTGGCAGTGACTGCTATGGCAGGGTGACAAAACCCTTCCATGTCAGGGTGACCGCTATAGAGAAATGATCATTTCTCTGAGTTGCTTCGGCACACCCATATGGCTTCTCACCAGCCTAGCATTTTTTATGCTGCAGGGGCTGCCACTGCCAGTGCTTTTTTGAGGACATGTTTGATGTCAGACATGACATCTGAACATGTGTATAGGGGGTATATATAGACATATAGGTCTGAATATATACCCCTAGACATATATAGGTGTGATAGTAGCAGAAATAAATGCTTGCGCTAATGAAATCATTTACAGTAATATATTTCTGCTACTATCACACCTATATATGTCTAGGGGTATATATTCAGACATATATGCCTATATATACCCCCTATACACATGTTCAGATGTTTTGCCTGCCTCAAAAGAACCCCAAAAAATGCCAAAAAAAAACGCTAGCGTCAAAAAAAAAAAAAAAATGCCCAGGTGTGTTTTTGCTGGCATTTTTTGGGGGGTTTTGGAGGCAGGCAAAACATCTGAACGTGTGCACAGTACCACTATACACAAGTTCAGATGTTTTTTCTGACTGCAAAGAACCCAAAAAAATGCCTGCTATTAAACCGGCAAGGTGTTACAGCAGAGAAGCCATATTCCTGTGCTCAAAGTTTTCTAATACAAACAATCCTTTTTTTTCTGGTTCTGGACATGCTACAGAGCTGAAACTTCACATGTACACCTTTTAGACCCCCCAGACACAAAATCACACAAAAGAAGTTCTTAAAAATTGTAGTTTAATAAAAGAGATTTTTTGATTTTTAGTATCTGAGGGGTCTAAAAAGTGTACATGTGAAGTTTCAGCTCTGTAGCATGTCCAGAACCAGAAAAAAAAAAAGATTGTTTGTATTAGAAAACTTTAAGCACAGGAATATGGCTTCTCTGCTGTAACACCTTGCCGGTTTAATAGCAGGCATTTTTTTGGGTTCTTTGCAGTCAGGAAAAACATCTGAACTTGTGTATAGTGGTACTGTGCACAAGTTCTGATGTTTTGCCTGCCTCCAAATCCCCCCAAAAAATGCCAGCAAAAACACACCTGGGCATTTTTTTTTTTTTTTTTTAATTTTGCAATAATTGGCTTTTTTATCAAAAATTACAATTTTTGAGAACTTTTTTTTGTGTGATTAATAGTTAATGGGGCATGACCCAGAACCCTAGGCACTTTTTAGGGGCATTTATTGGGTTTTGGGGCTTCAAAATGGTGTTTTTTGATTACCGAAGTTCGGGTCCCATTGATTTCAATGGGGTTCTGAAATCCGGGCCGAACTTTCGGGAAGTTCGGATGTTCTGGCCGAACCGAACTTTTCAAAAGTTCGATCATCCTTATTGGAGAGGTGGCCAACTCCAAAAAGTCCAGCCAAAAATAGGGGAGTGATTGGAAGGGCCCCCTTCTAACCTGATGGGACAAGGGGCCCAGTATTGGAGTCTCTACGTCCTAATGAGCAGTCCTGGTCGTGGCACCGCCTTGTTGTTGTTGAGCTGGCCGATTCCAAGAAGTCCACCCAAGAATAGGGGAGTGATTGAAAGGGCCCCTCTGTTAACCCATGAGACCCAGGCTTGGTTTTGGGAGTACTGGGGGCCCTTTTAATCACTCCCCTATTCTTGGGTGGACTTCTTAGAACCGGCCAGCTCAACAACAACAAGACGATGCCAGGACCAGGACTGCTCATTAGGACGTAGAGACTGTACTCCACTTCAATACTGGGCCCCTTGTCCCATCAGGTTAGAAGGGGCCCTTCCAATAACTCCCCTATTCTTGGCTGGACTTCTCTGAGTTGGCCGGCTCGTCAACAGCAAGGCAGTGCCAGTGCCTTTTAGGACATAGAGACTGTACTCCACTCCAATACCGAGCCCGTGTCCCATCCGGTTAGCAAGGGGCTCTTCCAATCAATTCCCTGTTCTTGGCTGTGCATCTCAGAGTTGGCCGGCTCACCCATTAGGACGTAGAGACTCTACTCTACTCCAATACCAGCTTGGGCCCCATCAGGTCAGCAGAGGGACCCCTTCCTTTTGCTCCCCTATTCTTGGCTGGACTTTTTGGAATTGGCCACCTCTCCAACAGCAAGGAGGTGCCAATGCCAGGACATACACATAGTACTCCCAAAACCAAGCCTGGGTCTCATGGGTTAACAGAGGGGCCCTTTCAATCACTCTGCTATTCTTGGGTGGACTCCTTGGAACTGGCCAGCTCAACAACAACAAGGCGGTGCCATGACCAGGACTACTCATTAGAACATAGAGACTCTACTCCAATACTGGGCCCCTTGTCTCATCAGGTTAGAAGGGGGCCCTTCCAATTACTCCCCTATTCTTGGCTGGGCTTCTCGGAGTTGGCCAGCTTGCCAAAAACAAGGCGGTGCCACTGCCAGGACTGCCCATTAGGACGTAGAGACTGTATTTCACTCCAATATCAGGCCCGGGCCTCATCAGGTTAGCAGGGGGGGGCCCTTAAAATCTCTCCACTACTCTTGGCTGGGCTTCTTGGAATTGGCTGCCTCTCCAACAGCAAGGAGGTCCCAGCCAGGATGTACACATAGTACTCCTAATACCAAGCCTAGGTCTCATGGGTGTGCAGGAGGCGCTTAAAGTCGCTCGCTTATTCTTGGCAAGGCTTCTCGGAGTTGGCCAGCTCGCCAACAACAAGGTGGTGCCACTGCAAAGACTGCCCTCCACTCCAATACTGGGCCCGGGCTCCATCAGGTTAGCAGGGGAGCCCTTCCAATCAATCCCCTATTCTTGGCTGGGCTTCTTGAAGTTGGCTGGCTTGCCAACAACAAGGTGGTGCCACTGCCACGACTGCCCATCAGGACATAGAACCCCTCATAATGGGCACAGCGGGTGTACAGACCCGGGAACTCAGCACAGGGATGGTGGGAACTCCTCATAATGGGCACAGCAGGTGTACAGACCCGGGAACTCAGCACAGGGATGGTGGGAACCCCTCATAATGGGCACAGCAGGTGTACAGACCCGGGAACTCAGCACAGGGATGGTGGGAACCCCTCATAATGGGCACAGCAGGTGTACAGACCCAGGAACTCAGCACAGGGATTGTGGGAACCTCTCGTAATCAAGTAGCTCAGTGCAGAGAAGCCATTGCGTCTTCTTTACCATCCAACATCAATTGTAAAGAAGGCCAAAGAATACGATGGGTTGAAAAAAATGAAGACCGTCCAATTTAACCAAATAACTCAAATAAGAAGTAACATCCTTGTGAATACACCTGCACTTAGAATACATGTATGAACCCATGATTAGATGAGAGAGGCAGCCCCATAGAAAGCAATAGGAGTTTGCTGGCTCCGGCAGCCAATCGCAGCAGGCAGTCTGCATCCAGGAACCGATTACTTGCATGCGATTGCTACCTAAGCGATTACATAGGAGTGGCTGCGGTCAGCAGCGGGAGCCAGCAACCTCCCATTGCTTTCTATGGGGCTGCCTCTCCCAGCTAATCAGGGGTTCATGCATGCAATCCGAGTGCGGGAGCGTTTGTAAATGTGAGCGCTCTCCAACACAGAGACCAGAAATCGACTTTCTGTAGTCACTCCGGGGCCCCGCCTCCTGTGATCTGATAGGCTCTGGGTCAGACAATCAGATATGAATTCATAGGACTGCGTACCTTCCAACGAGTGCATTTTCTTCTCCTTGGCCGTCTCATAAACGCTGGAAAAGTCGTCTCCGAGGTTCGGGTCTGCGCCAGCTTGCAGCAGGGACTTGACGATGCTGTGTGGACAGAACAGGACAGTGAGACAGGAAAACCTTCTACATCGAATAAACCAGAGATCTCCAAACTGGGGCCCCTTGCTTGTCTTTACCTGGCCCTCCCACTGACACCAATGATGGGGCACTATTCCTCCCACTGACACCAATGATGGGGCACTATTCCTCCCACTGACACCAATGATGGGGCACTATTCCTCCCACTGACACCAATGATGGGGCACTATTCCTCCCACTGACACCAATGATGGGACACTATTCCTCCCACTGATACTAATGATGGGGCACTATTCCTCCCACTGATACTAATGATGGGGCACTATTCCTCCCACTGATACCAATGATGGGGCACTATTCCTCCCACTGACACCAATGATGGGGCACTATTCCTCCCACTGACACCAATGATGGGGCACTATTCCTCCCACTGACACCAATGATGGGGCACTATTCCTCCCACTGACACCAATGATGGGGCACTATTCCTCCCACTGACACCAATGATGGGGCACTATTCCTCCCACTGACACCAATGATGGGACACTATTCCTTCCACTGACACCAATGATGGGGCACTATTCCTCCCACTGACACCAATGATGGGACACTATTCCTCCCACTGACACCAATGATGGGGCACTATTCCTCCCACTGACACCAATGAGGGGCACTATTCCTCCCACTGATACCAATGATGGGACACTATTCCTCCCACTGATACCAATGATGGGACACTATTCCTCCCACTGACACCAATGATGGGACACTATTCCTCCCACTGATACCAATGATGGGGCACTATTCCTCCCACTGATACCAATGATGGGGCACTATTCCTCCCACTGACACCAATGATGGGACACTATTCCTCCCACTGACACCAATGATGGGGCACTATTCCTCCCACTGACACCAATGATGGGGCACTATTCCTCCCACTGACACCAATGATGGGGCACTATTCCTCCCACTGACACCAATGATGGGGCACTATTCCTCCCACTGACACCAATGATGGGGCACTATTCCTCCCACTGATACCAATGATGGGGCACTATTCCTCCCACTGATACCAATGATGGGGCAATATTCCTCCCACTGATACCAATGATGGGCATTATTCCTCCCACTGATACCAATAATGGGGCACTATTCCTCCCACTGATACCAATGATGGGACACTATTCCTCCCACTGACACCAATGATGGGGCACTATTCCTCCCACTGACACCAATGATGGGGCAATATTCCTCCCACTGACACCAATGATGGGGCACTATTCCTCCCACTGACACCAATGATGGGACACTATTCCTCCCACTGACACCAATGATGGAACACTATTCCTCCCACTGACACCAATGATGGGTCACTATTTATCCCACTGACACCAATGATGGGTCACTATTCCCTCCAATCACACCAACTCCTGACCCATTTTGAAGTCTAAAAGGAAAGTAAACTGGCCATTTGTTTGGAAAGTTTGCAGACCCCGGAAAGTTTGGAGACCCCGGATATAAAGGTCCCTCTTTACTCCGATAATTATTTTTTCTCTCTGATATTTCACTTCAAATGAGAAATAAAAGAATATTCTGCAGGTGCGACTCCTGGACAGTGCAGGGCAGAGCCGGTGCAGGGTCATCCTGGAATGAATGGGAGGGGGGTAATGAGACGGTTAGCGGGTGTCAGAGCCCCGGGACGGAGGTTATTGATCCCTTCCCCCTATTATCCATTCATGGCAGAGGGGACACAATGAGCTGCACAGGAGATGCTTGATGGCCGCAGCACCTTTCAGGCAGCTGGGGTCACTCAACCAAGATTCCTTCCAATGAGCGGCACAGGGGGGCGTGGCGTGACCACTGGCTTTAGGCGACGCCCACCTCTGATTAACCCTACAGGGGCAGGGATGGAGTGCTGCTATTAACCCCTTCCCTGCTGGTGACACCGCTGCAGAACACCTCCTCCTCTCCATAACAAAGAGGGAGGTGTGCCTAAGTCCTGTCCCAGGTGACAACGCTTACTGTGACTATGGAGGGGAAACACTGTCACCCTAAAACAGGACTACAGAACACCACCTCCTCTCCATAAGAGGGAGGTGTAATGTAGTTCTGTCCTAGGATGACAATGTTCACTGTGACTATGGGGGGGAAACACTGTCACCTCAGGACAGGACTACAGAACACCTCCTCCTCTCCATACCAAGAGGGAAGTGTACTGTAGTCCTGTCCTAGGATGACAACACTCACTGTGATTATGGAGGTTAAACATTGTCATCCTAGGACATGACTACAAAACACCTCCTCCTCTCCATAACAAAGAGGGAGGTGTGCTGTAGTCCTGCCCTATAATTCTTGCTGTGGCTGTGAAGCAAAGCATACTGGCCGCAGCATATATATATATACCCAGCTGCTGCCTTTGCAGCAAAAGGGCTGTACAAATACAATACACTTTTTATACAGTAGAATTTAGAGTATATATATATATATATATATATATATATATATATATATATATATATATATATATAATTATTATTTTTTATCTCACAAAAGTAAGTACACCCCTCACATTTCTATAAATATTTTATTCTATCTTTTCATGTGACAACACTGAAGAAATGACACTTTGCTACAATGTAAAGTAGTGAGTGTACAGCTTGTATAACAGTGTAAATTTGCTGTCCCCTCAAAATAACTCAACACACAGCCATTAATGTCTAAACCGCTGGCAACAAAAGTGAGTACACCCCTAAGTGACAATGTACAAATTGGGCCCAATCAGCCATTTTCTCTCCCCGGTGTCATGTGACTCGTTAGTGTTACAAGGTCTCAGGTGTGAATGGGGAGCAGGTGTGTTAAATTTGGTGTTATCGCTCTCACTCTCTCATACTGGTCACTGGAAGTTCAACATGGCACCTCATGGCAAAGAACTCTCTGAGGATCTGAAAAAAGAATTGTTGCTCTACATAAAGATGGCCTAGGCTATAAGAAGATTGCCAAGACCCTGAAACTGAGCTGCAGCACGGTGGCCAAGACCATACAGCGGTTTAACAGGACAGGTTCCACTCAGAACAGGCCTCGCCATGGTCGACCAAAGAAGTTGAGTGCACGTGCTCAGCGTCATATCCAGAGGTTGTCTTTGGGAAATAGACCAATAGAGTGCTGCCAGCATTGCTGCAGAGGTTGAAGGGGTGGGGGGGGGGGGTCAGCCTGTCAGTGCTCAGACCATACGCCGCACACTGCATCAAATTGGTCTGCATGGCTGTCGTCCCAGAAGGAAGCCTCTTCTAAAGATGATGCACAAGAAAGCCTGCAAACAGTTTGCTGAAGACAAGCAGACTAAGGACATGGAATACTGGAACCATCTCCTGTGCTCTGATGAGACCAAGATAAACTTATTTGGTTCAGATGGTGTCAGGCGTGTGTGGGGGCAACCAGGTGAGGAGTACAAAGACAAGTGTGTCTTCCTACAGTCAAGCATGGTGGTGGGAGTGTCATGGTCTGGGGCTGCATGAGTGCTGCCGACACTGGGGAGCTACAGTTCATTGAGGGAACCATGAATGCCAACATGTACTGTGACATACTGAAGCAGAGTATGATCCCCTCCCTTCGGAGACTGGGCTGCAGGGCTGTATGCCAACATAACGACCCCAAACACCTCCAAGACGACCACTGCCTTGCTAAAGAAGCTGAGGGTAAAGGTGATGGACTGGCCAAGCATGTCTCCAGACCTAAACCCTATTGAGCATCTGTGGGGCATCCTCAAACGGAAGGTGGAGGAGCGCAAGGTCTCTAACATCCACCAGCTCTGTGATGTCATCATGGAGGAGGGGAAGAGGACTCCAGTGGCAACCTGTGAAGCTCTGGTGAACTCCATGCCCAAGAGGGTTAAGGCAGTGCTGGAAAATAATGGTGGCCACACAAAATATTGACACTTTGGGCCCAATTTGGACATTTTCACTTAGGGGTGTACTCACTTTTGTTGCCAGCGGTTTAGACATTAACCGCTTGCCGACCAGCCATCATAGTTTTACTCTGGCAGGCTGGCTCTGTCCCACGAAACAACGTAACTGTACCTAGCAGGGGGCGTGCACCGATTGGCCACAGGGGGAGCCAATCAGAGGCTCCAACGGGCACACGCGATGGCTCCCCGTGGAGACAGAACGGCGGTCTGTTGTTGTAAACAGGGCAGATCGCTGTTCTGTCAGTAATGAACACAGGGATCCTCTTATTTAGGAACACAGATCTCTGTGTTCATGCAGCAAGCCCATCCCCCTCACAGTTAGAAAACAACCCCTAATTAGATTAGAATAGATTTAACCCCTTGATCGCCCCATGGTGTTAACCCCTTCCCTGCCAGTGTCATTAGTACAGTGACAATGCATATTTTTAGCACTGATTACTGTAGTAATGTCACTGGTCCCCCCCCATAAGTATCAAAAATGTCAGTTAGAGGTCCGATCTGTCCGCCGCAATGTCGCAGTCCCGCTAAAAATTGCTGATCGCCGCCATTACTAGTAAAAATTTAATAAATAAATAAAAAAGACATAAATCTTTCCCCTAGTTGTCGACGCGATAACTTTTGCGCAAACCAATCAATATACGCTTGTTTGGATTTTTTTTTTACCACAAATTTGTAGCAGAAAACAAAATTGGCCTGAAATGATGAAAAAAAATGTGATTTTTAAATTTTTTTTTATTGGGAATGTTTTATAGCAGAAAGTGAAAAATATTGTGTTTTTTTTTTTTTTTTTGCAGAATTGTCGCTCTTTTTTTGTTTACAGCGCAAAAAAAATTAAAAAAAATATAAAAAAAAAAATATCGCACAGGTGATCAAATACCACCAAAAGAAAGCTCTATTTGTGGGGAAAAAGGACAATTTTATTTGGGTACAGCGTCGCAAGAACGTACAATTGTCAGTTAAAGTAACGCAGTGCCGAATAGCAAAACATGGCCTGGTCACTGAGGGGGAAAATCCTTCCGGTCCAGAAGTGGTTGATAAATGTTTGGTTGTTGGATAAAGCACTGGGTTGGTGGACCCGGTGTTCTTGTGGTTTCGGTGTTCTAGACTCCCGAGTCTTTGAGGGCAGCAAGACCTTGCTAATCCACCTAGAGCGAAGTTGGATATTTGGCTCACTCATCTGGAGCGTACATGTTCCCAAGCGCAGGAGACATTGTGGTTGTGATATTATACTTGTAGCGGGTGCCAATTCAGGTGACACCACACCCCCCCGCACATCCTGCCATGCCACCGCTGGCATTAAAGCACCGAGATTGTGAGAGCTGTGGGGGTATTTCTTCCCCCTCCTTCTCCTCCCTGCGCTGCTTGATACAGTCAGCCGCCCACTCTGCTCCCTCCAGTTTCCTCATTGACCAATCCTAGAGGAGGACAGCAGGAGAAAAAAATTCTGGAATGGGAGAGACACCAGGGAGTTGCCTGGGAGCGACCATGAGGCAAGGGAAAAGACTGGATGAAGGAGTCCTAGAGGAGGACAGCAGGAGCCAAGAATTCTGGGACATGTAGTCCCGAAGCCAGGCAGCCCCATGTGATTTCCATGGTGGTAGGCTACACACCCCAGCATGCCCAGAGGAGGAGAACGGGAGAGGCACCAGGGGGTTGCCTGGGAGCGACCACGAGGCAAGGGAAAAGACTGGACGCAGGAGGGTGACCAATCCTAGAGGAGGACAGCAGGAGCAAAGGATTCTGGGACATGTAGTCCCGAAGCCAGGCAGCCCCATGTGATTTCCATGGGGGTAGGCTACACACCCCAGCATGCCCAGAGGAGGAGAACGGGAGAGGCACCAGGGGGTTGCCTGGGAGCGACCACGAGGCAAGGGAAAAGACCAGACGCAGGAGGAAGGTGACCAATCCTAGAGGAGGACAGCAGGAGCAAAGGATCCTGGGACATGTACTCCCGAAGCCAGGCGGCCACATGTGAATTCCCTGGGGACAGACTACATTACCCCAGCATGCCCAGAGGAGGAGAATGGGAGGGACACCAGGGGGTTGCCTGGGAGCAACCATAAGGCAAGGGAAAAGACCGGACACGGGAGGAGGGTGACTAATCTTAGAGGAAAGCAGGCGCAAAGAATTCTAGGACGCGTAGTTAGAAAGCCAGATGGCCCCATGTGAATTCCCTGGGGGCAGACTACATTACCCCAGCATGCCCAGAGGAGGAGAATGGGAGAGACACCAGGGGGTTGCCTGGGAGCGACCACGAGGCAAGGGAAAAGACCAGACGCAGGAGGAAGGTGACCAATCCTAGAGGAGGACAGCAGGAGCCAAGAATTCTGGGACATGTAGTCCCGAAGCCAGGAGGCCCCATGTGAATTCCCTGGGGACAGACTACATTACCCCAGCATGCCCAGAGGAGGAGAATGGGAGGGACACCAGGGGGTTGCCTGGGAGCGATCACGAGGCAAGGGAAAAGACAGGATGTAGGAGGAGGGTGACCAATTCTAGTGGAGGACAGCAGGAGCAAAGGATCCTGGGACATGTACTCCCGAAGCCAGGCGGCCACGTGAATTCCCTGGGGACAGACTACATTACCCCAGCATGCCCAGAGGAGGAGAATGGGAGGGACACCAGGGGGTTGCCTGGGAGCAACCATGAGGCAAGGGAAAAGACCGGACACGGGAGGAGGGTGACTAATCCTAGAGGAAAGCAGGCGCAAAGAATTCTGGGACACGTAGTCACAAAGACAGGTGGCCCCATGTGAATTCCCTGGGTACAGACTACATACCCCAGCATGTCCAGAGGAGGAGAACGGGAGAGACACCAGGGGGGTTGCCTGGGAGCTGGAGGAGAGACCACGAGGCAAGGGAAAAGAACGGACGCAGGGGGGGGGGTGCTGCTCCTCAAAATTACTACTTCCCCACTAACAGCTCCGCAGTCAGACACAGACCCATTGCCTCAGGCACCCTATCAGCTGTGTGGGTGCTCGTACAGACATCGCTGGCCACTCCAGTTGCCAGGTAGCCAGTCAGCCTCCCCAGCACCCACATGTACTTACCTGAACCCCATCTCTTTCCAGCGATGTCCACGAGTTCCTCGGCCATCCGGGACTCTCCCTCCTGATTGGCTGAGACACAGTAGCGGCGCCAGTGGCTCCGTCAGCCAATCTGGAGAGAGAGGGGGCGGGGCCAAACAGCAGCTCTGTGTCTGAATGGACACACGGAGCTGCAGCTCGGCTCAGGTGCCCCCATAGCAAGCTGCTTGTTGTAGGGGCACCCAACTCAAGGGAGGGGCCAGGAGCAGCAAAGAGGGACCCGAGAAGAGGAGGATCAAGGCTGCTCTGTGCAAAACCAACTGCAGAGGAGGTAAGTATAACACGTTTTTTATTTAAAAAAAAAAACAAAAAGAAGCGACTTTACAATCACTTTAACTCACTTCATTAAGGCCTGTATGGGGACCCCTGTTGCATGAGTTGTTTCATCTTCCTAAAAGGATTACCATTTGCCAGGACATACTGGGCCCTGCTAAAGAGCTAGCTGAAGATTCAAGGCTTTATCTTCAAGGACTACTGAGTATTCCCCACGTGACCGCACATCGGAGATGTCAAAAAGGTAGTTAGCTGCCAAATTAAAAAAAAAAAAAAAAGACACTATGTAGTATAACTTATTATTACAGAGGGGTTGGCAGGATTTGGGATCAGTGGCTTTACGACCACCTTAAAGTAGAGAAAAAAAAAATACTATCCAATTAAAATTTCTCCATTGTTACGTTCGTAAATTGCCCCAACAGTTTTAGATCAATAACTACAAACTGCCTCCTTCTCCCCCTCTATAAAATCATGGAAATGAGGAACGTACTGGAGATCCTCCATCCTTCTTCAATAAGCGTGTTTAGTATTTTCTAAGCGACGTCAGAAAAGGAAATAACGGGATTTGTATAGATCTTTATATTCATCTCCTCGGGCGGAATCTTCACACCTTGGTGCTCCTGTGACAGTATTGACTTGTCCTGGCCAGGGGGGGACGTGGAGAGAGGCGACACTTGCGTGGAGGTCGTCTCTCTTCGCCACGGTCCTTTTCTCCTTAGTTCTGCTCCGGTGACCGCCGGCCAAAGTCAACAACCTTCACAGTCCGGGGATGGGCCATTGTCCTCCCCTCTCAGCCGCTGGACACAGTATCAGGAACATGAAAGCTAAACAAACATCAGGCTGTAGAAAGCCTCTTAAGGAGACAACCTTGAAGGGAGGACTTGGAGGTATTGAGTTTGTCACGGCGCCTTGTCAAACCTTTGTGCCACACACGAACTTGGCGCATGGTGGGGGGGGGGTCCAGGCTGTGCTGCCCCGTAGAGCGGATATCCCACCTATTGTCTGCCGGGGGCCTTAATCCTGTGTTGTCCCAAGTCATTTGCCTCCTTTTTGTCACTTATGAACTTACGACTTGAAGGAAAACATCAAAAGTCACCGGTGCTTTGCCGAGAAATTGGATTTCTTTCAGAACAAATGGATTGAGTTTGGTCAGGAGGGACGGCAAACACTTCCAGGAGGGGCACTTGTAAGCTTTGGCAGAAGGGATGGCTGATCACCCTGGGAACCTCAAATCTTTTTAAAGGGGAACTCCCTCTGAGCACGGCTTCTAAACGAACCTCATAATGTATAAAATGCATGGTGCACCTAACCTCTTGTTTTACCATACAGGCACCGAACATGCAAATATTTAGACTAAGAGGAGAGTTTATAACAAAGACAACATTGGATTCACCGATCATAGCCTGCTTTCTCGCCAAACGCCCTTTTGGAAAATTTGTCACAAAAATTCCACCCAGAGCACTGTCTGCATTGACAATGTATGGGTCTAGTCCCACTAGCCAACGTATTGTGGGATAAAGAGACTATCACCTTGTCCATTCAAGGCTTTATTGTCCACCCCCCCACTCACCTAGCCTGCGCCCTCCCAACCCGGTGTGAGCTCTAATTGATGGGGTGACCTCCTTACATTGCATGGTTTCCTGCCTGGCGAGTAGCCGCTACGCCAGTGGTGGTCAACTTTTTGATATTGGGGCCCACAAGTGTGGGCCTCGGCATCACCAAAGGGCTGCACATTAAATTCAGTGAATTTTCTGTGTCAGAGACAGCAGCAGACACACTAAAGGATTTAGTCAGAGACTGTGGACCTCACAAAAGGTGGCGGTCAGAGGCTGTGGACCTCACAAAGGTGGCGGTCAGAGGCTGTGGACCTCACAAAGGTGGCGGTCAGAGGCTGTGGACCTCACAAAAGGTGGCGGTCAGAGGCTGTGGACCTCACAAAGGTGGCGGTCAGAGGCTGTGGACCTCACAAAGGTGGCGGTCAGAGACTGTGGACCTCACAAAGGTGGTGGTCAGACACTGTGGACCTCACCGAGGTGGCGGTCAGAGACTGTGGACCTCACCGAGGTGGCGGTCAGAGACTGTGGACTTCACAGAGGTGGCGGTCAGAGGCTGTGGACCTCACAGAGGTGGCGGTCAGAGGCTGTGGACCTCACAGAGGTGGCGGTCAGAGGCTGTGGACCTCACAGAGGTGGCGGTCAGAGGCTGTGGACCTCACACAGGTGGCGGTCAGAGGCTGTGGACCTCACAGAGGAGGTGGTCAGAGACTGCTGTGAGCTCCTTTAGTGACAAGGACTAATGTGATTGGTTCTTTGCAATCTAAAAAAAAGTACTTGCAATGTAAAAATACAGGAATAGATAAAAGGACATCAAAGCTGATCCTTGAAGAAGCAGGATGTCATGAATTATAGTGTCAGTAATATCATGGACAGGGGTCCTTATCAAATAAGAGAGACGGGAAACTGGAGTGTATCCGACACTGTGTGGAGATCCAGGGGTCACACAGAGGCATTCAGGTTACACTGAAGTCAAAAGAAGCTTTGGGGTCACTAAACGTCAGGTGATGCTGTAAAGTGATGGAGGTAGTTCTGGGGTTACTTGGTAACACACAATGCTCTGCGGTGATAATCACAGGTCACTGGGTGAGACACAAAAGTACGGAGCTCACTAGGGACATAGAAGTTAATGAAAAAACAAAGAGTGCGGGGGTCACTGGAGAAGCTGGAAACACATGGCATCACTGGAGACAGAGGGCATCCCTGGAGAAATAAGGTGCCACTGGAGACACAGGAGAGTCACAAGGCAACACTGGAGTCACAAGGCGCCACTGGAGACACAGGAGTCACAAGGCGCCACTGGAGACACAGGAGTCACAAGGCGCCACTGGAGACACAGGAGTCACAAGGCGCCACTGGAGACACAGGAGTCACAAGGCGCCACTAGAGACACAGGAGTCACAAGGCGCCACTGGAGACACAGGAGTCACAAGGCGCCACTGGAGACACAGGAGTCACAAGGCGCCACTGGAGACACAGGAGTCACAAGGCGCCACTGGAAACACAAGGCGATGCTGAAGACACAGGAATGACAAGGGTCACTGGAGACACAGGAATGACAAGGGTCACTGGAGACACAGGAATGACAAGGGTAACTGGAGACACAGGAGTCACAAGGTGCCACTGGAGACACAGGAGTCACAAGGTGCCACTGGAGACACAGGAGTCACAAGGTGCCACTGGAGACACAGGAGTCACAAGGTGCCACTGGAGACACAGGAGTCACAAGGCGCCACTGGAGACACAGGAGTCACAAGGCGCCACTGGAGATACAAGGTGCCACTAGAGACACAAGGCGCCACTAGAGACACAGGAATGACAAGGGTCACTGGAGACACAGGAGTCACAAGGGTCACTGGAGACACAGGAGTCACAAGGGTCACTTAAGACACAAGAGTCACAAGGCGTCACTGGAGACACAGGAGTCACAAGGCGTCACTGGAGACACAGGAGTCACAAGGCGTCACTGGAGACACAGGAGAGTCACAAGGCATCACTGGAGACAAAGGAGAGTCACAAGGCGTGACTGGGGACACAGGAGTCACAAGGCGTGACTGGGGACACAGGAGTCACAAGGCGTGAATGGGGACACAGGAGTCACAAGGCGTGAATGGGGACACAGGAGTCACAAGGCGTGAATGGGGACACAGGAGTCACAAGGCGTGAATGGGGACACAGGAGTCACAAGGCGTGAATGGGGACATGGGGTCGAAGCTTATCCACAGCAGGGAGCTGGAGCTGAAGGGGGACGCATGCGGGAAGGATGGGAACTCGGGGGCTCTGAAAAACCCAGGGAGGGGCCCCACGTGCCCCCCAACATGCCACCAGTGAAAGGGGGGACACTACATACTGCACCATGGAAACTGGGTGGGCACCACTCTAGGCAGACCACCGCACTTGGAATGGGGGTGCTGCAGGCCAGAGGTACGCTGCGACTTGGGCCGTGGCCAGGTCTGAGCATCCTTGCGAGACGTTTAACTCGCAGGCAAGCCCCCGTCCTGTGAGGCTATGCCGCGGCCGACCTAGCGCGGAGCTGAGACTGGGGGGACCGTAAGGATCTAGAATATCCAGAGCTTCGCCCAGTCCGGCAGTTGATTGTAGTTCTTACAGGAACAGAAAATAATAAGAGGAAAAAAAATCAGTTTAAAAAAAAAAAATGCCAGGACCAGGGATCCCAGCAAGGAACTAGGTCCTTTACTCCTGACTAGGCCAAAAAAAACGGAGTGCCTGTAGCAGAAGGTGGGAGTATACCTCCTAGTACTGCCCATAGGCATAGTCAAGCTTTTTCCTGCCTAGTGTCCCACTCCTGTAGGGGGCAGCATAACCCAATGGTCAAGAAGATTTGAAGCTGTGTCCGTCAATAAATGAAAGAGAAGAAATCAATTATGTCTAAAAAAGTAGAAGGTAGAAGAGTGAGTAGGCAACCAAGAGCAAGATGGACCGAGAACATGGTCAAAGCTATCGAAAAATTGGTGAAACCTGGACCTGGGATGATCTGGAGAAACCTGGACCTGGCATGATCTGGAGAAACCTGGACCTGGCATGATCTGGAGAAACCTGGACCTGGGATGATCTGGAGAAACCTGGACCTGGCATGATCTGGAGAAACCTGGACCTGGGATGATCTGGAGAAACCTGGACCTGGGATGATCTGGAGAAGGTCAAACTGTATAGCTTCTAGATGTCAGCTCCAGCTCACACGCAGTTGAAACATCTGATCCAAAGAAACCCAGAAGCCCTCATAGTACAAATACTAACCTTGCAATGAAAGCATCTCAGTGACCTATGAAGAGGTTCCCATAATACACTTTGGAAAGGGGGGGGGGGAGGTGCATACACACCAGGATCAGGAACAGGGTTTTAACTGAGCCCATCTACCCACACATTGTACATTCGCCCTACAATTTTGCTATTTGCCCTGCCCAAGACTTTGCTTCCTCGGTTCCCAACCTGCAGCCCTTTGGCACTTTTTGTGAGCCCCTCAAGGTCCATGCAGACAGTAAACTACATTTCCCTATTGCTCTATTACAGAAATAATTTCTAGCGGGTTTCATGCAATATGTTTGCAGTCTCTGACCATCTCCTGTGCTAGCTCGATTCTATTCCTACTTTGTGAGTATAAAATGATTATGTGCTTTTAATAAATGGTTTTGGTGGTAATTTACTAGGCGTTTGCACCCTCTTTTGTAGGTTTCTGCATCTCCTGTAGTATGTCTGCAGGCTCTGACCGTCTCCTGTCGTACGTCTGCAATCTCTGACCGTCTCCTGTAGCATGTCCGCAGTCTCTGACCATCTCCTGTACCATGTCTGCTGCATCTGACCGTCTCCTGTACCATGTCTGCAGTCTCTGACCATCTCCTGTATCATGTCTGAAATCTCTGACCATCTCCTGTACCACGTCTGCAGTCTCTGACCGTCTCCTGTGTCACGTCTGCAGTCTCTGACCGTCTCCTGTGTCACGTCTGCAGTCTCTGACCATCTCCTGTGTCACGTCTGCAGTCTCTGACCGTCTCCTGTGTCACGTCTGCAGTCTCTGACCATCTACTGCAGGGCTCAACAAATCCCAGGCGCCAGGTCGCAATTGCGACTAGAAATTGCGGCCTGGCGCCGGACTTTTTGTCAGCCCATTCACTGTTGGCACCAGGCATGAGCATAGCATGCCAGAGCACAGGCGATGCCAGCGATTAGCCGCAACACACGCCAATCGCTGGTAATCTTCCATCAAGTTCCTCCTCCTTCGACCCTATTGGTCATCTCCATAGACGGCATTGAGGCGCGCATCCGCGGTAACAGCATGGGATGCCTGGAGATCGGACTGAAGGCACAGTGTGCCCGCACTAAGCACATAGCGGCACGGCTATAGATAAGAGCCCGGAGTTACTGAGGAGGGTGAAGGTAACCGAGGAGGATCGGGGACTCCACACACACTACAACTCCCAGCATGCTGTGCGTGTGCTCGGGAAATGGAAACACTGCACACGATGAACGCTGAAATCAGACTTCAGGGAGCCCTTCTATTGGGCGATGTGTTTATATTGATATTTCTAGGCAGACATGGACAGAGATTGCTACAACATACAAGAAGTATGTACAATCAGGTAGATTGGTGGTCATACATGCATTGATCTTATCTGATTGATCAGAACGATTAAATCTGAAAATAACTGAATAGGCATAACCCCCCCCCCCCATAGATTTAGGCCCTCCTTTACAATACCGTACACCTGGGCAGGGCCGCGTTTACCTGCATAGGTGTCCCATGTCTCCCCGTGCCATTGATGTCTATTGGGGCACAACAGCTGCACAGACACTTTGCCCTATCGCCCTGCCCCCACCTTACTGCACTGTCCCTGGCTAGTCACATGCATCTGGTAGCCAGGTGACGGACAGGCTGTGGTGCCGCCTTTCTGCCTTGGGCCTGTGTCCTACGAGGGATGATCTGCCTGCTTTCCCCGGCATTTGGTTTGTGGTTGGGGGCTGGAAGTGCTGTGCTTGACATTCCTTTCACTGGGATGTGCAAATTATATCACCCAACGTCCAGGACATGCAGTTCCGGGCGCCAGGCAGGTGTTTTTTTTTTTTTTTTAATTTAGCCCTGCTGCAGGCAAGCAGCGATCTGACACTTCTGATAGGGGGCACGTCCACCTGCCGCCATGGCTGTTCTGTCATTAAAAGTAAAGCTTTGAAAAAAAAAAAAATAATAAAAACTGGCTTCTAACTTTTTTAGCTGGCTCCTAGATCCAAAGCAAATTTGTCAAGCCCTGGGCTACTGTACCATGTCTGCAGTCTCTGACCATCTCCTGTACCATGTCTGCAGTCTCTGACCATCTCCTGTACCATGTCTGCAGTCTCTGACCATCTCCTGTATCATGACTGCAGTCTCTGACCATCTCCTGTTGTATGTCTGCAGTCTCTGACCATCTCCTGTAGGATGTCTGCAGTCTCTGACCATCTCCTGTAGGATGTCTGCAGTCTCTGACCATCTCCTGTACCATGTCTGCAGTCTCTGACCATCTCCTGTACCATGTCTGCAGTCTCTGACCATCTCCTGTATCATGACTGCAGTCTCTGACCATCTCCTGTACCATGTCTGCAGTCTCTGACCATCTCCTGTACCATGTCTGCAGTCTCTGACCATCTCCTGTAGGATGTCTGCAGTCTCTGACCATCTCCTGTATCATGACTGCAGTCTCTGACCATCTCCTGTAGGATGTCTGCAGTCTCTGACCATCTCCTGTAGGATGTCTGCAGTCTCTGACCATCTCCTGTAGGATGTCTGCAGTCTCTGACCATCTCCTGTAGGATGTCTGCAGTCTCTGACCATCTCCTGTAGGATGTCTGCAGTCTCTGACCATCTCCTGTATCGTGTCTGCAGTCTCTGACAATCTCCTGTATCATATCTGCAGTCTCTGACCGTCTCCTGTATCATGTCTGCAGTCTCTGACCATCTCCTGTATCATGTCTGCAGTCTCTGACCATCTCCTGTATCATGTCTGCAGTCTCTGACCATCTCCTGTATCATGTCTGCAGTCTCTGACCATCACCTGTATCATGTCTGCAGTCTCTGACCATCACCTGTATCATGTCTGCAGTCTCTGACCGTCTCCTGTATCATGTCTGCAGTCACTGACCATCTCCTATATCATGTCTGCAGTCTCTGACCATCTCCTTTATCATGTCTGCAGTCTCTGACCATCTCCTTTATCATGTCTGCAGTCTCTGACCGTCTCCTGTACCATGTCTGCAGTCTCTGACCATCTCCTGTCTGGTCTATTGACTATATTTTCTCATGTCTCTGACACTGAATATGCACTGAATTTTACGTGCGGCCCTTGGATGATGTCGGGGGCCACACTTGAGACCTCCTTTATTAAAAAGATGTCCACCACTGCTTTACTTCCTTGTTACAAAGATAGACAACATAGGTGTTGGTGGAGAGCAGGACACCAGGATAAGCCAATGGCAGGATAAGAGTCTATATTTCAGCAGAAGCTCTCTGTCCACAAGGTGGAGGAGGGGGTGGGGCCCTGGGAGTCGTCTAAGGGAAATAAAAAGCAAATAAAAGGATGAGAGAGTGTCACAAGACCAGAATGGGTCCAGTAGAAGTTTATTCTAGAAAAAAGCCAATGCGTTTCAGGGTTCCACACTCCCCTTCATCAGGGGCTGGAATGCTAGCGGTGGATTCCCAGAGATACTGGAGTATGTAATATAAAGCAGATAGTGTATTAGTGATTTGGGTCACCAGAGTGACAACCAGTTACGTAGTCTGTCAGTATGTCATAAGGCCAAGCTCAACAAAAAAAAAAATGTAAAGATGCCTTGTATTTTCCAAAACCATAGACGTGCAGCTAACTCAGCCGAAGGCAAAAAAAACTTGCACACCAGGGCATAGTGAGGGCCATATCAGGGCACAGTGAGGGCCATATCAGGGCATAGTGAGGGCCATATCAGGGCATAGTGAGGGCCATATCAGGGCATAGTGAGGGCCATGAATCGGGATCGTCAGATGGTGAAGTCCATACTTCCTTCAGAGGATTCCTGGTCAAGGACTAGACGATCCTCAGTCTCCATCCTCTCAAAGCAGCCAAAGCTACCTCTACGGTACACAAGATATCAAACAACCCACAGCACAAACCCCTGCATCAGGAGACTACATTTCCCATGATGCACCATTCTCAGCCTCCCATCCCTGCATCCCTCTCCTATTCACTTGCTGATGTTCTAGAGAAAAAGAGAAGGCTCTTCACCCAAGAACAATGTTCTTGCCATAGTTAAAAACAAAAGTTCTGCCCTATCACATGACCTAAAGCCCAGCCAAGCATCACATGTTCTCTGGCAACCAAAAACATTGTGGGTAGTTATTATTAGAGACTGCAAAGTGTTCACTTTTTTTACATGGAGCCAGCCTGGTAGATGATAAATAAGCAATATAATACAGAAATGTTGTCTTAGTGAAAAGTCTGTCCATGTACAGTATAGGATGCACGCAATACTTGGTTGGGGCTCCTTTTGCATTATTACTGCATCAATGCAGTGTGGCATGGAGGCGATCAGCCTGTGGCATGGAGGCGATCAGCCTGTGGCATGGAGGCAATCAGCCTGTGGCATGGAGGCAATCAGCCTGTGGCATGGAGGCAATCAGCCTGTGGCATGGAGGCAATCAGCCTGTGGCATGGAGGCAATCAGCCTGTGGCATGGAGGCAATCAGCCTGTGGCATGGAGGCAATCAGCCTGTGGCATGGAGGCAATCAGCCTGTGGCATGGAGGCAATCAGCCTGTGGCACTGCTGAGGTGTTATGGAAGCCCAGGTTGCTTTGATAGCGGCCTTCAGCTCATCTGTATTGTTGGGTTTGGCGCCTCTCATCTTCCTCTTGACAATACCCCACAGATTCTCTATGGGGTTTAGGTCAGGCCAGTTTGCTGGCCAATCAAGCACAGTGATCCCATGATCATGTGACCAGGTATTGGTAGGTTTGGCAGTGTGGGCGGTGCCAAGTCCTGCTGGAAAATGAAATCAGCATCTCCATAAAGCTGGTCAGCAGAGGGAAGCATGAAGTGCTCTAGAATTTCCTGCTAGAGGGCTGCGCTGACTTTGGACTTGATAAAACACAGTGGACCAACACCAGCAGATGACACGGCTCCCCAAATCATCACTGACTGTGGAAAATGTTGCATTTCATTTGGAAATTAAGGTCCCAGAGTCTGGAGGAGGAGTGGAGTGGCACAGAATCCAAAGTTGCATGAGGTCCAGTGTGAAGTCTCCATAGTCCGCAACCACAGGTGCTCCTCGCAAGATTTCTGACTGAGAAGTGAAAAGAATGATCAGAAGAGTTGTCCATGAGCCAAGGACCACTTGTGGAGAGCTTCAGAAAGACCTGGAATTAGCGGGTACAATAAGTAATGCAGTCACCCGCCATGGCCTGTGTGCACCCTCACCACACAAGACTCCATTGCTGAAGAAAAAGCATGTTGAAGTGCGTTTAGACAAGCCTTTGAAATCCTGAGAGAACATATTATGGTCAGATGAGACCAAAATTGAACTCTTTGGATGCCATAATACACCCCATGTTTGGAGGTCACATGGCACATCACCCCAATAACACCCCCATACCTACAGTGAGGTTTGGAGGTGGGAACATCATGGTGGGGGTGGGGCTGTTTTTCAGCATACGGTACTGACAAACTTCATATCATTGAAGGAAGATGAATGGAAAAATGTACCAAGACATTCCTGATAAAAATCTGCTGCCATCTACCAGGATGATGAAGATGAGACGAGGGAGGACATTCCACCAAGACAATCATCCCAAACACAAAGCCAAGGAACTCTCAATTGGTTTTAAAGAAAGAAAATAAAGCTGCTAGAATGGCCCAGCCAATCACCTGACTTGAATCCAATAGACAATCTATGGAAAGAACTAAAGATCGGAGTTCATAGAAGAGACCCACGGAACCTTCAAGATTTGAAGACTGTTTGTGTGCCGAAATCACACCAGAGCAACGCATGCGACTCGTTTCTCCATACAGGAGGCGTCTTGAAGCCGTCATTACCGACAAAGGATTTTCTACCAAGTATTAAATAAATTTCAGTTACCGTGTTCAATACTTTTTTGCTGTTCCCTCAGAATAACACACAGCCATTAATGTCTAAACTGCTGGCAACAAAAGTGAGTACACCCCTAAGTGAAATGTCCAAATTGGGCCCAAAGTGTTAATATTTTTTGTGGCCACCATTATTTTCCAGCACTGCCTTAACCCTCTTGGGCATGGAGTTCACCAGAGCTTCACAGGTTGTCACCGGAGTCCTCTTCCCCTCCTCCATGATGACATCACAGAGCTGGTGGATGTTAGAGACCTTGCGCTCCTCCACCTTCTGTTTGAGGATCTCCCACAGACGCTCAATAGGGTTTAGGTCTGGAGACATGCTTGGCCAGTCCATCACCTTTACCCTCAGCTTCTTTAGCAAGGCAGTGGTCATCTTGGAGGTGTTTGGGGTCGTTATCATGTTGGAATACTGCCCTGTGGCCCAGTCTCTGAAGGGAGGGGATCATGCTCTGCTTCAGTATGTCACAGTACATGTTGGCATTCATGGTTCCCTCAATGAACTGTAGCTCCCCAGTGCCGGCAGCACCAGACCATGACACTCCCACCACTATGCTTGACTGTAGGAAGACACACTTGTCTTTGTACTCCTCACCTGGTTGCCGCCACACACGCCTGACTCCATCTGACCCAAATAAGTTTATCTTGGTCTCATCAGAGCACAGGACATGGTTCCAGTAATCCATGTCCTTAGTCTGCTTGTCTTCAGCAAACTGTTTGCAGGCTTTCTTGTGCATCATCTTTAGAAGAGGCTTCCTTCTGGGATGACAGCCATGCAGACCAATTTGATGCAGTGTGCGGCGTATGGTCTGAGCACTGACAGGCTGACCCCCCACCCCTTCAACCTCTGTAGCAATGCTGGCAGCAGTCATACGTCTATTTCCCAAAGACAACCTCTGGATATGATGCTGAGCACGTGCACTCAACTTCCTTGGTGGACCATGGTGAGGCCTGTTCTGAGTGGTACCTGTCCTGTTAAACTGCTGTATGGTCTTGGCCACCATCCTGCAGCTCAGTTTCAGGGTCTTGGCAATCTTCTTATAGCCTAGGCCATCTTAATGTAGAGCAACCATTCTTTTTTTCAGATCCTCAGAGAGTTCTTTGCCATGAGGTGCCATGTTGAACTTCCAGTGACCAGTATGAGAGAGTGAGAGCGATAACACCAAATTTAACACACCTGCTCCCCATTCACACCTGAGACCTTCTAACACTAACGATTCACATGACACCGGGGAGGGAAAATGGCTAATTGGGCCCAATTTGGACATTCGGGGTGTACTCACTTTTGTTGCCAGCGGTTTAGACATTAATGGCTGTGTGTTGAGTTATTTTGAGGGGACAGCAAATTTACACTGTTATACAAGCTGTACACTCACTACTTTACATTGTAGCAAAGTGTCATTTCTTCAGTGTTGTCACATGAAAAGATAGAATAAAATATTTACAAAAATGTGAGGGGTGTACTTACTTTTGTGAGAGAGTGTGTGTGTGTATATATATATTTTTATTATTATTATAATAATATATATACACACACACACACACACACACACACACACACACACACATATATATATATATATATATACACACACACACACACACACACACACTTAAAAATATATATATATAAAATTTAAAAAAGAGCTACGTTCAAATGTTAGCGTAGCGGGCCGTGGCAGAATCGCCGCGATTCTGCCCGCGATCCGGAAATCATTGCAAATCATGGGACGCCTGTGTGTTGCCATTGATTTGCAATGGTACCCCAAACGCCGTGCGATGTTGCCGTGATTTCTGCCTGCCGAATCGCGGTAACATCGCGCAAACAAAATCGCGGGTCGCATGACGCCCCCAAGAAGCTCTTGTACCTTTTTTGGGCGTCATGCGACCCACGATTTTGTTTACGCGATGTTACCGCTATTCGGCAGGCGGAAATCGTGGCAACATCGCACAGCGTTTGGGGTGCCATTGCAAATCAACGGCAACGCACAGGTGTCCCGCAATTTGCAATGATTTTCGGATTGCGGGCAGAATCGCGGTGATTCTGCCGCGGTCCGCTACGCTAACATGTGAACGTAGCCTTAGTGCGGCATGTGGGCATTAAAGCCCGCCCCCTTTTTCCTGCCACACACATGTGATAAACGCAGGCAGCAACAGGTTAGGTGAAGTCATATACAGGTCAAGGTCACATCTTTGATCTACTTATATAACAGAAAGTAAATACTATGTAACATAACATTTTTACATTGTAGTTACTCAATGACACTTGTAGATTATCTGTAAGTGTCATTTTATACCGGAGCTGCTGCATTTGAGCAGTGTAACACAAAGCAATGACCGGCTGTCATTTTGACAGCTGGCAGTAGTGGCATCAAAAAGGAGAGGATGAGTTGGTCATAACCGATACGTCCCAAAAAGGTGAATTATTATTTTAGGACGTATCTCTTATGTTCAAGCTGAAATAACGGAATGTTTGAGGAGCTTTACGGGCCGCTGCCATGATTAACAAAAAGCCTTAGGAGTCCCTGTACCTCGTACCTCTGATTTCTTGACATCGCTGCCACCATGAGGGGGGTCCAGCCCAGTTTGTGCCGAGCGTTGGGGTCCACCTTCTCCCGCAGTAACCTGAAACGTGAAGCTTCTGGTTAGAACCAATCAGCTAGAAGGTCGTCTTCTCTTTGCTTTTGCTGTGGGCCGATTTACAAACCACAGAGAGAGATAAGAAGGTGGCTGCAGACAACAGCCCAGCACTATCACCCCCTGGTGGAGTATAATGGTGGGGCAGACAAGAAATGCCCCCCCCCCCCGGTACTCACCCACTGTGCCCCTCTATAAGGGTCAGAGGAGTGGATTTTCTGGCTAATGAAGGTCATGGCGGAACGTTCTAGTATCTGCTCTCAGATGGGACTTTTAGTTATTAGAGGTTACATTGAGAACACTAGGGGGCAGTACAGAGCCTGCTGGCGTTGTATTCAGTTCTATGACAAGATTCATCCTCTATACCAAAACCCAAAGTAACGGGAATGTTCTGCCGTGGTTGGTACCCGTCTCTGCCCCCTGCTGGGTCTGTACATCCCTAGACTTGGACAGGAAAGGAGGACATGATTTATGCCGGGGGTTCTCAACCTTTGTATGACAAGGGCCCGGCCCTGTAAGCTCTCCCAAAACCCTCCAACACCCAACGGAAAAAATAGGGAGAATTAGTGTCCTGTAAGGGGCTTTACAAGGGGACTATGGGAGGCTGAAAGGTGTAGACGAGACTTTTGCAGGTTGGGGGCACTCTGGGGAGATGGAGGTTTTGCAGTGGACTGGGGGGCACTGTGGGAAGTTAATGGACATTGTGGGACACTGTTAGCGGACACAGGCATTATGATGGGGGGGGGGGCTGGAGGCTCTACAACAGGTTGGTCGACACTGTGGGATGTTGGGGGGGGGGGGGGCTACTGAGGAATGTTGGAGGCTCTCAGGGGGCTGAGAGCACTTTGGGGCATTGATGGGCAGCAGGGTGGGGGGCATTGTAGGAGTTTTGAGGACACTGTGAGGAGCTGAGCGGCACTGTCGGGTGTTGGGGGGCCCTGTTAGAGGACAGAGCCACTATGGGGAGGTGGAGGCCTTGGAAGCACTGTGCAATGCTGGGGGGGCTCTCACAGGGCCTGGGGGCACTGCGGGAGGTTAATGGCCACTGTAGGACACTGGAACTATGGAGGGGGGGGGGGTGGAGGCTCTGCAGAAGGCTGAGTGGCACTGTAGGAGTTTTTTTTGGGGGGGGGGGCAGTTGGGAGCATTGCAGGGTCTGGACAGCACTGGTAAATTCTGAAAGGTACTGTGGAATGTTGGAGGCTCTTGGGGGGGTCTGATGTTGGGGGGGGGGGACACTGTAGGAAGGTGAAGACTCTCAGGGGGAGGGGGTGCTGTAGGAAAAAGAAAACTCTCAGGGGGGGGGGGGGGCACTGTAGGAAGTTGGGGACACTAAGAGGGGCTGAGGGACACTATAGGATGTTTGGGGACACTGAGAAGGGCTGAGGGACTCTATAGGAGGTTTGGGGACATTGAGAGGGGGCTGAGGGACACTATAGGAGGTTTGGGGACATTGAGAGGGGGCTGAGGGACACTATAGGAGGTTCGGGGACACTGAGAGGGGCTGAGGGACACTATAGGAGGTTTGGGGACACAGAGGGGCTGAGGGACACTATAGGGTTGGGGACACTGAGAGGGGCTGAGGGACTCTATAGGAGGTTTGGGGACATTGAGAGGGGGCTGAGGGACACTATAGGAGGTTTGGGGACATTGAGAGGGGGCTGAGGGACACTATAGGAGGTTCGGGGACACTGAGAGGGGCTGAGGGACACTATAGGAGGTTTGGGGACACAGAGGGGCTGGGGGACACTATAGGGGGCTGTGGTGCACTATAGGTGATTAGGGGGATCTGCAGCTGGCTGGAGGCTCTTCGGGAGCTGGCGGGGGCCACAGTGGAGGCAGCATATATATCCTACCCCCCCCCCCCTCGGTCATGTGATGGTCTGTACTTATGGATTGATATACAATATCTCCCTGTGATGTCATAGAACAGCCCCCAGTGATGGAAAGCTGAAGGGGGCCCCGGGAACATGGAGAGGCCCTGCAGTGCCCCCCGGTGGTGGAGATCTGCTGATCTATGTACATAGGGAAGAGATGATCACCGCTCACCTGTCCACATCCTGGAAGTTGCTGGTCCGTGCCGCCTCCAGCAGCTGCTCACCTGGGGACAGAAATCTCAGTTACACATCCAGACAGCCAGGAAACGGGGGAGCCCCTCCCTTTACTACGGACCTGAAAATGCGTGCTGCTGCTGCTGCTATGCTGATCC